>NW_026695373.1:0-86887 GCF_029851405.1 Lichtheimia ornata
ACCTTGTGTGAAAGTTTCACGATCAAGCTTGCCAATCCCAGATTTCGCAATGTCGCCACCAGCCAAACTGGATCTGGGGGTCGACCTCTTCGACGACGACGACCAAAAAACATTTTTTTGGGCTGATTGCGACATTGGACTTGAAACTTTCACACAAGGTGCTGTTGGCCAAGCCGAGCCCATTGCTCTATTAAAAACCCCACATTTCATTGTAAAGTTTGGAGATACAGGCACGTTTATGTTTACCTATGCTGTAAGCGTGATGGAGTTGCTTTTTCCTAGTGGATGGTGTCGGCTGCATTAACGGAAAGATGAAGAGCTGAGTGACACGGCACGTGGTGGTTACACAGGCACGTCCTTGACAGGTTGCTACACAAATGGATGATGATGATGATTGCCTTTTGTGAAGGTATGTAAGTAAACAGCATCCAATAATGAAGGTGTCTCAAGGTATGCATCACATTTGCATGTATATGTAAAAAGATACGTATACATATTGAATGGGTCACTCATCCTGAAACTCAATGGAGGGATCACTTCACTATTTCTCTTCTCAAGCTCATCCCACTTGCCACTACTCCTTATTGTATCACAAAAGCCATATACTTCTTGCATGACCGATAACCGGACCCGCCTTTACCATTCCATCTTCGGACCAAGAGTATGTAATCCACAAGCTAGCAAAGTCCAAGCGTGTAATAAGTAAACAATGCTTTATTTCACCTAGCTATCTTGCTACATTGCCACCACCATCGTCGTAGTCGTCCTCCGTCATCATTCCTACTCGTACTCGTCACCAATCGTCAATCTCATCCGTCACACCAACATCCAAAAATACACAAGTTGAAAAGAATGGGATCTTGCAGGCTTCCTTTTGAATCTCGTTGTCGTTATCATTGCCATTGTTGTGGATGAGGTGATCATCGTAATCGACAATTGTTGTGAATGTCGTTATCATCGTAATCGCCATTGGTGTGTATGTGGTAATCATCGTAATCGTCGTCTCTATAAATAAGAAAGCAAGCAAGTTAGACCATATGATGCCGGGAATGATGACGATTTGGTATACTGTTAGGCCATCCTCTCAAAGGAAGAAAGCAAATCAGGAGGAATTCACAAACCAAATCACCACCATACGAGCAACGTCGGGCAATCCCTTGTCTTTGAGAAAGCACTGCACGAATCACACAAGGCCAGTTCGATCCATGGCAAGGAAGGACATCACTTACGTAGAGTCCAGGCTCATAGTTGTCCTCATTCATTCTCTCCAAAGAAAGAATGATCCCCAATCCTTCCAATCATTTTCCCACCTCATGAAAAGAAATCCTCAAGGGAAAGAACGAGCCTATCACGAGAAGAGCGTGTTGGTTAAACACATTCACAAGCTGTTGCAAATCCCCTTTTACCTCAACACGGTGACCATGCTCTTCCAAAAACCCATCGTCATCGACCCATCCTCAACTCAACGCAGGCCCGTAGAGCCCTGGACGCGTTGCAAGAAGATTTTCCAGCACACTTGGCTAGTGTAGAGCGACGCAGCGGCCACTTGATATAGGCTGGGGTTTGAACCCAAAGGTGTGATGTATAAATGATGCAATGATTGTTCCCATCAAAACTCACCACAAACTCCTCTTCTCACTCTCACCATGGACTTTACTCGCGAACTGGTCTCCAGCGCTTCTTCCATTCTGGATATAGACATCGCCTACAGTCGTTTATTTCCCTACAAAAACCGATCCCGATTGTTGCAATGCAATGCATGAATGAAGATCTTCTGATTTTAAGCGAAAAGGAGGGTACAACGTCCCACAAAGCTTCACAGCTGTTGAGTAAATGGAGTAAATGGAAGTAAGATATAGTAAGTGGACCGTATATTGATGCATGTTGAAACAAAGTGTAATTCTTCCTTGTCTCTATAGCCATCGACGAAAGATGCAAGCACATCACATTCTTCCGTACGCCCTCGATCTCCTCTTCCCGATAGTAAGTTGATCCATATGCAGTATAGGCTGTAGGTAACGATATCATATTCTATGCATTAGGAGGGGAACATGATGATGATGCTGTACACAACGATGGATCTGAAATCAAGGCAAGTATAGAAATGAAAGGAGTATTCACGGACCATGTGGCTGACAGGCGCAATGATAGATACAACGTGAACGTTACGTTGTCCTCAAGAAGATTGGTGCGGGTGGATCAAGCGAATCTTTCAAGTGTATTCAAAGCAACGTGAATCGAACTTTGCTATGAAATGTGTCAAAATCAACAACATCGACGACTCGGCTATCGAGGGATATAAAGACGAGGTCCCATTACTTTGCAAATTTCGCCGGGAGGATCGTATTGCTCACCTATATCAACATGCTATCGTAAAGTCAGAGAAGATGATCTATATGGTAGGATTGGGTACAAAGATATGCTGGATGAAGGAGAGATTAACCGACACATTTGTTCAGGTGCTCGAACTAGGTCGATCGATTTTGAGCATGTGTTGGCGAAGCGCAAAAATCAACCTCCAGATTATCACTTTATACGACATTATTGGCATCAAGTAAGTTGCATTGCTAAGAGCAAATGATTACTTGATCTGATACGTGGTAAATCTAGATGCTGGAAGCTGTGGCTACTATACATCAAGAGAACATCGTGCATTCTGACCTCAAACCTGGCAATTTTATCCTCGTCGATGACACACTGAAGTTGATTGATTTTGGTCTAGCGAAAGCTATAGAGGACCTCCATTTAGAACCGTAATCCTAGAAAAAAGATACATAAACGGGTTATTGAGAAAGTAGCTGTATTACATGCTTTATTGTAGTAATCGAATTAGTGAGAAACTTTGAGAGTCAACTTGAGCGCCTGTTCGAATAAGGTCCCATCGCATGACAGCTGATAAAATGCACTTGAGTTGTAGATGGGAGTTGTGATGTAGCTCGTTTGATGCATAACAATGAGCAAGGATATGGGTGGTGTATGAGAGGCTCAAACAGGCGGAAATGGTGGGGTGGGATGGGGTGCAAGAAAAAACTCACCAAGAGGTGTGATGAAGGGCAGCAATGTCCACGTGATCACATGGTTGATCCATAAAGGTGTGTATTACTGACCCAGCTGGTGTCACTTTTCTAACAAAAGATACACAAGGAGGGACTAGTAGTTGTTCATACTGATCGAGGTATATAAATGTGTGTATTCACAAGAGTAACTATAGGAAGCAGGGTGGCTGTATCAAGTTAATTGTTCGATAACTCCATCATGCAGCAACGGGTGGGACAACATGTCAACAAGCACGTCGTTGATTGGTCTAACAAACTATACCCCGCTCCTCGGGACAATGGTACATTCATGCATTGAAAACGCCTTCATTATTATCAAGGTATCCATATAAAAGGAAAAAGTCAAATACAATGATAAAATACGGTAATGGGGCGTTGCAGTTAGCTATGTGACAATGATTGGGTAATGGGATGGGAATGAAAAGGTGTTGTGTAGGGGTCTTTGGAAGCAATGTGTGACCAATCCTTTTGGGTGCATGCGTGTGTGTGGATATCATTGTTTGTTCCAGTGGTGGTGGTGGATGCAAGTTAAACCGTTTCTCTCTCTTCCTTTTACCTTTTCTTACTGGTTGCCATCACCCTCTCACCGCACACATGAGTATAACCGACATTGACGTTCCGAAAGGCTCCATTCTCGAGTCCGATTCACCTGATCCTAGGCTGCTTAATGTTGAGCGTTTGCAAACCAGGTATGGCAACAATGCATGTCAATGGGGATTGACTTTACACACCTACTCAAAAAGCTATACTTTAGCGACTATCGCACGCAAACATGGAAGAATGGCCTTGGTGAAACCTCAGAGATCTACATCCATCCACCAGACAAGGACTTCAAATCGGATGCTTTCTTTTGGCGTCTCAGCAAGCACGTTATCGAAGCCAACTGTAACTTTTCAGTGTTTCCAGGATACGAATGGTAGGATACAACAAACATTGGTGGGAGCGAGTGATGTCTCATGCTAATGATTCGATATATGTATAGCACGACCATTGTGTTACCCAATCAAGGCAAGAGGAAGAACTCTACCATTCTTTTGAATCACAAAGGCGAGGAAATGTCTACAACAGTCAAGCCGCTTTTCCCATACACTTGGAATGGATCATGGTATGCATGCATGCGTGTGTGTGCGTGTGTGTGGGAGTGGAAAAAAGTGATCTCACGTGATGCTAATGTTGATTGGCTGATGATCTATCTATAGGCCTACGAGTTGTCAAGTGTCCAATCCACCTGTCAGCAACCTCCAATTTGTGATCAACAGAAAGCAAGGAACGGCTCAATTCAACATTGAAAAGATTGGTCAGCCGGTTTCCAATGAAAGTGGCGAATCGGGCAAGAACCTGCTACTTGGCACCTTTGCAATCTTGTACGTGGTGGAAGGAAACGTGCGAATTGAATTGGATGAGAATCATCTCAATGGATGCGTGCATACGCTCAACGAAGGCCAAACCTTGTTCATTGAGCGGGATGAAGAAGCAAGTCCAACCAGTATTCTTGTGAAGCCTTGTGACAAGTCTGGCACGGTGGGTCATCCTGATCTTGGTATGTCATAAATCATGCATGTGATATGTGATGAAGCCACTAACAAATCTATCTATCACTTTAGACGCAACTTTTATCACCATTCAAGTGGCTGAATCCAAAAAGGCACCCAGCAGCATTGGAGACAATATCATGATTCCACCGACAATGCCAATACCACCCGAGCTAGGAGGACCAAGACGGCCATTACGACGAAGAAGTTCTCTTGTTGTCTATGATGAGCAGCCTATTCAAAATCTAAAGGAAAAGGCACATGGATACGTGGTACCCGAACCACAAGGCGAATTGGAGACCAATTTACGTGCCCCAGGTTTGCCATCCGTGGATGAAGGCATGCGACGTGATAGCATTGCAATGCTGCAAGGGACATTTGATAAGACACAATTGTATACGCCACCCACTTTTGCCTTGATGCCACAAGATACAGATGTTCCACCTCCTGTGGTGCGTGATCGCTTGGTCATTGAAGAATTCCCGCTCAAT
This sequence comes from Lichtheimia ornata, assembly GCF_029851405.1. Taxonomy (NCBI): domain Eukaryota; kingdom Fungi; phylum Mucoromycota; class Mucoromycetes; order Mucorales; family Lichtheimiaceae; genus Lichtheimia; species Lichtheimia ornata. The sequence continues at coordinate 5,080 of NW_026695373.1, forward strand.
ACTATCAGCACAGCATGGATTAAAATGGTAAAACAAGGTCTAAGTGAGTGGATAAGATTACCAGCCATTGTTTGCAGAGGATCCAAGGATGGGTAAGTTTTATTAAACTGAAATTGATGGGTTCATTAACATGTTATTATTGTTAGCCCTGTCGTTGGTATTACAGCCGCCCTTCATGGAAATGAGCTGAATGGTGTACCATGTATTCATCGGTAAGCAATGCCTTAAGAAGAATAGCATAAGCATTAACTCATTTATCTTTATAGTGTGGTATCAGAAATTGATGTCAAGAATCTAAGTGGTACGGTTGTCGCGATTCCTTGCGTCAATATGGTTGGCTATCTTCAATTCAAGCGCGAGTATGCTGATGGCCGTGATCTAAATCGGCTCTTCCCCGGAAAAGAGGATGGATTCTCTTCACAAGTTTACTGCTACCAGCTGATGAACAAGGTCATTTCCCAATTCAATTACCTCATTGATCTTCACACGGCTAGCTTTGGGCGTATCAATTCATACTATGTTCGTGCGGATATGGTAAGCATTAACGGATCGAGTAAAAGTGAGATGTATGCTCACTCGTTCTTTTTGTATAGAATGATCCAGGATCGGCATTATTGGCTCACTTGCAGCAACCCCAGATTGTGCTTCACAACTCAGGACAAGATGGTAATAAGAAAAAGGCATCGATCAGCAATGTAGGATACTGATGACACAAAACCAAACAGGCACATTGCGATCTGCAGCTGCAGCACGTGGTATCAAGGCTATCACTGTCGAGATTGGCAATCCACAACTCTTCCAAAATCAGTATATACAGGTAAAAGGAATAAGGTTTTGTTACATCCATCAGCAATAATAATGGCGTTTCTATTATAGTGGTCCTACATGGGCGTCATGCGTATTTTGGATCATCTTGAAATGTTCCCCCTGGATAATGACACACCCAAAGATGAAAGAAGTAGTGGTCCTCCAAACACTGTGCTTTGTTCCAAAGGCTTTTGGGTAAGTATTCTTGACAATGAACGAGGAGGAGGAGAAGAAGAAGAAGAAGCTGACCTACCCTAATGGACTTAGATCTATACAAAGACGGGTGGTGTTCTCGAAGTTTATCCAGGTGTCAATACCATTATTCGCAAAGGAGATCTTATGGCACGGATCAAGAATATCTTTGGCAATGTGGTCGATGAATACGTAGCACCTTGTAGTGGTATCGTGATTGGTCGCAGCTCAAATCCAGTTGCCATGTCAGGCGATCGCATTTTGCATTTGGGCGTGATTAAAAGAAAGGGAGAAGTACTTCCAAAGGAAGCCAAGGAAAACTATTAGCAGCATAGTAGTAGGATGGGAAGAATAAAGATGATCATAGGCTCTTTGTAACAAAAGAAAATGAATGAATTGCTTGAATCAAAGTGATTGAATGATTGGCAACCTCAAGGAGGAGGAGGAGGAGGAGAGAAGAGGGTTGTGACCAAAGGTCTGGTATCGATTTTTTAATATGGATGTATGCCATTGAGCAAGTTTGTACAACAAACTAAGAAACAATGAAAGCTTTTTGATTATGCCACGAGGACCCGTTTCTTGAAGCAAAAATACATAGTCAATCCACCTGTTAATGCACCAACAACAACGGGGAATGCAGGGCAATCACGTAAAAATACGGGCACACCCCATAAGAATTCAGCTAGTGTTGGCATACGCGTGGACGTTTTGCTAGTGCTTGCATCTTGCACAAAGTGGTAGCCCTGCATCCACAAGAGTTTGCTAAATGCTTGCAGCGTTTCGGTTTCTGTAATGAGTTTGAGCGATACAATGTGCCGGATTAATACGGTTTCGAGTGTTCCAAGCACCGCAGTGATATACGCATGGTCATGCCGACTGGTAGTTTTGCTGCTGGTGGTGGTATTTTTGTCACTGCTAGCCACCCATTTCAGGTAGTTGAAAAACCTACCCCGTTTACGTCATGTTGATTAGCCCATCTCCATCTCCCTCTTTATGCCTATTCTTTTGATCTGTTACCGGTTATCATAGGGGCCCGTCATGATTCTCCCCAAGTAGCGTCGTAAGGATTCGTTGCCAAGCTTCATATCTTCATCAATGGAAAAGTGCAAAGATAGTTGACTCCGAACAGCATCAATCATTGTATCGATTTGAGGAGCAAGCTTGGTAGCTGCATTTTGAAGTACTTTAACGTCTTGACTAGCTGAAACATACGCGTGCAAAAAAAAACATGTAAGCTTGTTGGCTCAAAGAAAGGGGCAATCGACGTGTATTACGTACTGAAATTGAGACGTGCTGCAAGTGCATCCATTTGGTTCAATTCGATGGCATCAGCGTTTGACGTAGTGGTAGTGGTTGTTGCTGTTTGCATTGTGAGGGTGATATGTGTGTGTGGGAGGAGGAGGAGACGAGCTTAAAAAAGTATGAAGGAAACAGGAACAAAGCGGATACAGGCTGTACTTTGCTGTCTTAAAAATAAATGGCACCCCGCTGATTCGGGAAAAGTACCATGCGCCATTTTCCAAATCTGAAGCCCAAGCCTGCCATTCATATTATCCCCGGACGGACTCACAAGATGCGAGCCAAGAACATGCCAATGCCATTTGTATCCATATATCCGCCTAATTGCTTGACGAATGCTTGTACACTCTTCATTAACATGTTTTCATCCTTATCTGAAAATAACACATTTGCCGTAATAATTCCTTGCACTACCTAGTCTAGAACAAATGAAAAGCTATATGCTGGTTTCACACGGGATGATCGGCAATGCTTTGCCCTTTCATTGCACTGGCTCTCATACCAACACCTGATGCATGTGCTTCCACTGGGGTCACTTGTGACACCATATTGCATGCATTTCCAAGGATTCATGCATAGGCCCGGTTTGTTTTTCCATATCAACATCCCTTCGTCGCTATTGGTGTTTGATATAGCAAGCGATATCTACATCATGTATATAAAAATATGGTGCCAAAGCATCACCTGGAATAGCCAACAATATTTGACATCTATACTTTAAGTTTGTCCTTCCTTATATAAACTTGATTTTGTGATGGATCGCATCGAAAACCAGCGATCGTACAACCCTGTTTTCTTTATTGCTTACTACTGCTTATGGCTCCCAACACATATACATCTGCACTCATCTTATAGTTTCATTCGTGGTGTTTATTGTAACAGAAGATGGGGCTACATCCGATCATGTGCTTTCTACGCAGCCAGCATGCTTGCTATTACGAATGATCCAAAGCGCCGTCATCACCTTTAGCGGTGGTGTCATTCATAGCCGAGTGTTACGTAAGTGAGATTATCTTTTGCATCGAAAAGCACAAGTTGTGAACGCTGTATCGACTTGGTATCCTTTGCAAGAAAGGCTGTCATAAAATGAGATATGGTGTAACATCCAATATGGATCAAGGCTGGTAGTGTGTGTAATGGTTGAAACTCTTAAGTACATGATAGCCAAGGCTGCTTTATTTACTACTGGAAAGACAAGGAATATTCTAAAATATGACCATATCGAGCTGTGATGCTATTCATGGGTCTAACAACGATAAGAGAAAACCATTGATACCTATTTTCAAGATGAAAGCAAACAAGGAGTCAGTGGCATTGGGTACCTCTCATGGACAAGTAGCTATGCTGCTGGAGATCGATTTGACTTTTGCATGAAAGAAAAGTGTTGTAGTCGTGTGGTAAAGTCTCTGGGCATAATCGTCTCCAAGGCAACGTGTTTCCATCCTTCCATCCTCCAAGACAACGTTCTCTCGACATGCTGCATATCTGAGGAACAACCCTTTACGTCAACATCTTGTCGTATCACGTTGTGTGTTCGTATAGCATGCGTCGTAGCTGGCAATCCTCATGTGGAACTCGAGAAGGACGCGATAAAAGACGTTCGTTTTCTCTTGACGATGAATGACTGCAAAGGAAGATGCCGGAAAGAACGACGCCATTGCAACAATACCGATCGACCTTATATGCTGAATGGACTCGTCCCTATGTTGATTGATGTTGTCTGTTGAAGCAATGCAGAAGGCTGATATGGTACCCCAAGTCATGCAGGATCATGGTAAGTTGTGTGCGAGAGAGAGAGAAAGTGAATACCCCTCCTCACATTTTACAACCAGCTCCATATTAAGTAGATGACCTACCAAAATTACATGCATCACACCATCGCATTTGTTGTTGATTCCAATACACAATGAGACAAAGGTTTATCCCGCTTCCTATTACGTTGGCTGTTGCTTTCTGATCTATGACAAAAAGATAACAACATGGTAACATGATGGCAGAGGTGAAAGTGTGGTTTATTAGTGGCAAGTGACACGCGATCAATGGATCATTATTGTCTGCCCAAAAGTATACAAGAAGTGTGAATCATGCAAAGGAGATGAAAAACCCCGTATGGGCAAGGGAAAAAAGATGATGAGAGCTTTGGCCTGGCAACATGCATGGTGGTTCATGCGGGAATGAAGCTACAAGAGGAGGATAAGTATAAGGGTATATTTTTTTGTTCTTTTGATCTTTTCTGCTTTTTTTTTCGTTCTTTCTTCTTTTTTGAATAAATATAAGGGGATAAGGTATGCAAAGGGTGGTCATGCATCAGCGGATGATGTGGAGGATGGGGGATGGTCCGTGCGGAGCCATTGTAGGTATTGGGCACCAAGATTTGCACCATCAGGCTTATCTTCATGAGGGTGGCAGCGTTGATCGATCTCGGAGAGAACATCCGTGAGCGGAGGCTAATGAGTTTCCCAGAAGGAAATGATGTGTTGTTTGCGAGGGCGAGTGGAAGGGAGCTTGTTGAGGAGGTGGTCGATTGGATTTGGTTGAGCATCATGGAGGACTTGTAAGCGGGTGGCAACATCCAAGCAAGTATAGAGGTGGCGACGACTTGTGTGATCATCACCACATATACAAGCAGTTGGTTTCCCTGGTAACCATCCCATACGCCAACGTAACAAGCGGCTTCTTTCTCTTGCAGTCATAGGTAGGAACAAAATGGGATCCAGAGTCAAAGTGAGACGAAGGAAAGAGAGCATAACACCAGAGTGAGGGTCATCACGCATTTCCATAAAGCGATCTAAACGCATCTTTTTAATGGTGGTCTTGAGAGTACGTCGATCGGCTTCTTGTGGAGGAGGTGGTAAATGGCTCCAAATGGTGTTGGTGGTCGTTAGCTTGTGCCATAGGTGGACGTGGCTGTTGGAGATGAGAGGCTTCATGATGGGTAAGAGAGCATCATCAGGGAGGGAGAAAGCACGGACGAGAAATTTGGCACCAAGGTTGGTAACACGATCCTGCATTGTTGGAAGGTTGGCCATATGACGGAAAGCTTTTGTTGATGATTTGCTATGTCCGCCAAAAATCCAACGTAAACATTGGTCTTGTGCTTGTTCGAGCTTTTTGAGTTGGCCTTTGGTGGAAGGTGTGATAGCCAATCCATATTCCATCTTTGGTCGGATGAATTGTTGGTAAAGGCGTATCGCAAGAAGGCGAGGGAGACCACGAGGATTGCAACCCAATGTTTCAAGTGTTCGCATTGCTGCAATAGTTGAACTTGTGTTGCGTTGGATTAGGAGATAAGGATCCACACGAGTACCGTTGTTGAAAGGGATACCCAAATAGGAAAAGGAGTCAGCTGTTGGTATAGGTTGATTGTAGAGGGTGAGAGGTGTTGCGTGACCCATACCAGATGCATTGATAACAACACATTTAGCAGGGTTCCAGCGATAGCCGAGTTGGTAGGAGTGGGCTTCAGCTATTGAGAGTAAGTGAGGCATGGTGATGGAATCGGCAATCAAAACAACATCATCTGCATATAGTAAGCAATTCATCCACAGACCACTTACCGACCGATACAGAGGGCGCACAGGCACAAAGTCATCATCAAAGGGTGGAAGGGAGTCTAAATTACGGAGGGCATTGGGGAGCGAATTGATGTATAACGGATATAAATGTGGAGAGAGAATGGAGCCTTGGAAGGACACCAGTAGCAGGATGAAAGGAATCTGAGGTAGCACCAGAGAGCAAGACTTGAATAGAGACATCATCAAACAAGCTGCGGAGGAGACCAAGTAAAGGATAAGATGCACGAGTTTCCAGTTCACGCCAAATAATATTGCGATCAACGGTATCGTAGGCACTCTTAATGTCCAGGAAAACAAGGATGGGGTTGCGGTTGTTGTTGATGATACGGTGCCGTTGGGCAAGTTCATGTAAGCATAGAGCTTGATCCATTGCACTACGTTGAGGTCTAAAGCCACCTTGAGCGAGATCCAATGGCGGTGATGATTCATGCAAGGGGATGCGGAGGCATTGTTCCATTACCTTGCATAGCATGGATATCATCCTTATGGGGCGATAGCTAGCAGCATCTGTGGGTTCACCTTTTTTGTAAATAGGCACCACTTGTGCTAATCTCCAGGATGATGGCGTCATAGACCATTTCCAGCAAAGTTGAAAAAGTAAAGCAAGTGGAGGAGCAATGATATCGGAAACAGGTGCAAGCATTTCAGCTCTTAGGTGATCAACACCAGGAGCCTTCCTGCGAGCAGCATGTTCGATAGCCTCTTTGACTTCAAACATAGAGAAAGGGTGATGGCCATCAATGGGGGGTAGACGTTTGTATAAATACAGGACTTGTCGACGAGTCGACAACGTCGGTCTTTTTCCACCGGATCTCTGTTGACTGTAAGTAAGACGATTTTCATGCATGTGGGATTAAAGCCGATAGGGTGCGCTTATGCATCAAAGGTGATAAAGTATAAGATTCGATATTTGTTTGCTTTAGAAAGAAGAAAGGGGTATCTGTTCCTATCAATCAACTCTGTGCACTATATCAGGGCGGATGATAAAACTTTTCTACCAATAGCAAGCTGTATGATAATGGTTGTAACGGCTGAGTTGTCGCGTGTGATGATCCATGCTTGCATACTTGTCATTTGTGGGACCCTACCCAGAACGTTATTGATAGGCCTATACTGGATACGATCAACCACCTTGTTGAGTACTTGCCTTGACTTTTAAATAACATCCATAGCTTACTGCTCGATAGCAGACAAAGCTGGCGGTAAGCTGGGGATCATGTAGAGGATACAAAGGTACACACCAAAGTTGATCTCTACAAGAAGGGTGTAAGAAAATGCTACATGATGGATAAAACATGTACTTACTGAAGATAATGGCAGAGAAGGAGGAGTAGGACAATGCAAGCATAAAGGAACGTAAAAGACTACAAGAAGTGAGAATGAGATGATGTTTGGATTCTGTTGCCAGAAGTCAACTTACCATTGATATGACATCTTCTTCTTGGTTGAGTTGCTATCGTGAAGCTTGTGCTCGGCGAGTCATAGACATATGCATGAGGATCTCGCCGTAATTGTAAGCGTTGCGATGTTGGCTCATGGTAGATCATGACGATGTTTCAATCAGTGATGGCAGATGTTGTACGCCATTTACCGAGCAATTCGACCCTTTTTGCTTGATAGACATTCATCATCTCTACGTGCTATTGTGATTGCTGCTGGATTGATACGTTGGCGAATTCGTTGGAACAAGTGTATCGAAGCATTGGCTGCATTGCTGGCTATACAAGCTATCGTCTGCATACTGTCGCTTTGGCACAAAGACGCTTGAAGAATGTTGAAGTTGTCGTTTATCTCGTAGTTGAGTCCATCCCCAAAAGGCAGATCCATTGCTGATAAAGAGTACTCATCGCAGCTGCTGTCAACGACATGTCCACTCGACGACGTAATGTCCATTAGCTAATGGCACCCACATGTTCATGGTTGCTTGCATCAATGACACCTCGCTACTTGTTGATAGCGTTAAGCACAATAGCTCGCAATAAAACAATAAACAAAAGTGTACTTACTTGAACGTCTGAGGAGAGGTATTCATTTCATGCATCGCGGCTTGATTGAAAGAAGTGTAAATTTAGTAGGCATGCTTCATTTCTTTATGCCTTACATGTTACATCATCCTTGACCACGTCCCAAAATAACAATTTGGCCCAAGATTGAGAAACCTAGACAAGGAACAGGGCATCATCGTATCACATCTAAGATGTCACTTTAGCAACTCACGGAAGGAAATGCGAAGAGTGAACACCCTATACCAAGACAATGAATCGGTCCACATGTCGGCTCCATGGATACGTAATGAAAGACAAGTGTGGATGCCGTATGCAATTAAACATGAGATACGATAGGCAATATGCCTTTGCTTTTTACGTTCTTGCATAGGCGTTGTGGTATCCAAGGTAGTTTCTAGAAAGGATGAGTAAGCGGAGATGGGATCTACCTTAGCTGTGACTTAAGTTGAAAAGTATATAAGGACACGATGTTCAATAAAGGATCCCCATCATTCAGTCTCACAGTACTTTTATTGTTATCTTTGCTATCACTCCCCTACCAACACCACAGGCGTGAGGGGTGTGGCTGTTAACGCAAATATAAAAAGGGGATGTGATTGATTTCCGTATAAGAATTACGACCACCCCGCCATACATCTATGCTCATACGATGTGTTGTGTATCCCCATCCTCATAAAGCATCATCTATAACAAAAGACAATCATGCAAGACTGAGTACGTCGGAGCTTGACCACCGTGATCGATTCAAATACAGTAATGAAATCTCTTTTGATCCAAATTAATCCTGCCCATCTTCCCATTGACCTTTACGAAGCTTACCACCGCATTCACACATGCCTCCGCTACACACTGATATCACGAAAGGTATGCCATTCATGTCATTTTTGATTTTTCAATTAGGAAATTTTGCGGTTTATATATTCACTCAAACATTAAAAAATATAGAAGAAGAAGATGGTAACATGGCCGAGTTGGTCTAAGGCGCCAGACTCAAGTTCTGGTCTCGCAAGAGGCGTGAGTTCGAATCTCACTGTTACCAAGCCTTGAATAGGCTTGATTCTTCCTTTTGTTTTTTTGATTTTGGGGTTGATCACGTGATGTGTTGGTCGTTGTTGTTATGTTTAGATATCATTTGGTTCCATAGAATAAGATGGCGTGCAGGTTCCTGTAAAATAATAACTAAGGACAATGCGTAAACGTGTAAACGTATTACTTCATAGTAAGTAGCGTTAAGTCATTCAAAAGTTAACGGGCGAAGCGGTCAGCTTTACTTATTATTGCGGGTTTATTCAGCATCATAAGGAAGACATAAAGGTATCTGTATCTCTAAATTCTACAATCAACGCTGAGTGTCTTTAATAGAATAGAGTTCCCCACCTCGTGAAAATTGCACCACACAAGATTCTTTGATCCCGCCGAGCAACTTTGTTCTATTAAAGAGCCCACGCTCGATCGTCTTTGTGTTTTACATATGCTTTAGTAGACGAGATGCTATATGTAAAGTAGACTTTGTTTATTGTCAAGTAGCTAGATCCTAATACAGCCATGGATGCAGAGGACCGTGTTTGTGGAACACAACCGATTTTGCAGGATTGGAACTGTCGGTGCATGTAGATACTTGTACACTATTCAGGAAGAGCTCATAAATGCAGCTAGCACCCCATTCCTCCCATTCACCTCTGTTGTCCAATCCAATGCATATGAAAGATTACCCTGCTCCAGCCCAACATGCCCATCATTCAACTTTTCTTGATTCGAGCTGACCTGGTAGTAAAGCAATGGCTGTTGTTGGGTCATCATTATCATGTAAAGTGTGAAATGACACACACCCTTTTGCTATACGTGAAGATAATTTCTTTTATTTACGTGTACCTATGGTCTATCATGAGGGTGATGATGATGACGATGGGTGGATGGTGTGTGTGGGGTCATTGAGTGGCCTCAGTGTAATAGCAGTAGGGGATTTAAACTTGGGGGAGAGCAGCTCCACGACTTGAGACAACGCTTTCTCTTCTCTTTCTCCCTCCTCTGCTTTTACTCCATTCACGACCATTGCGATCAAGGTAATGTACTATAAAGGTATGCTCTTGTTGGTTGTGACGTATTAATGTAGTTCTGAACATGCATAGGCAGGGAGTGAGCCGTGTCCAAGTGCTGAGGAATGAGCGTGGTTGGTGGTTGGTGGTTGCCATGGCGATATCGTTGCTTCCTCTTGTTCGTTGCTATTCCCACTTTATGCTTGGTGTCAACAGGTACATTCAGAGCACAATGTTGCAGCAGAACTTGCTCCATTGACGTGTTAGCTTGTATAGATGGCTGGTTTGGCGTCTTTCGGTTTCCAGTAACCAACAACAAAGGGTCTCTATGTATATGGAAAAGGCAAGTGCAATGAAATGGGCGTTTACTGTATGTGTGTGCTAATAATGAATTGAATAGGTTTCTTTGGTCAGGCAATGCAATTTGGGGCATCATCATCATCATCATCATCCCTTTGGGTTCAAGTCCCAGCCTGTATCAAATGGCCGCTGCGTCGCTCTGCACTAGCCAAGTGTGCTGGAAAAGCTTCTTGGAACGCATCCAGGGCTCTATAGGCCTGCGTTGAGTTGATGGGTTGACGACGATGGGTTTTTGGAAGAGCATGGTCACCGCGTTGAGGTAAAAGGGGATTTGCAACAGCTTGACATCAGTGCGAACCAACACGCTCTTCTCGTGGTAGGCTCGTTCTTTCTCTTGAGGATTTCTTTTCATGAGGTGGGAAATGATTGGAAGGATTGGGGATCATTCTTTCTTTGGAGAGGATGAATGAGGACAACTATGAGCCTGGCCTTGCGTGATTCGTGCAGCGCTTTCTCAAGAACAAGGGATCGCCCGATGTTGCTGGTATGGTGGTGATCTCGTTTGTGAATTCCTTCTGATTTGCTTTCTTCCTTTGAGAGGATCGCCTAACGGTATACCAAGTCGTCATCATTCCCGGTATCAGATGGTCTAACTTGCCTGCTTTCTTATTTATATAGACGACGATTACGATGATCACCCCATCCACAACAATGACAATGATAACGACAGCGAGATTCAAAAGGAAGTCTGCAAGATCCCATTCTTTTCAACTTGTGTGTTTTTGATATTGGAATGACGGATGAGATTGACGACTGGTGACGAGTGCGAGTACGAATGATGACGGAGGACGACTACGACGATGGTGGTGGCAATGTACAGTAGCAAGATAGCTAGATGAAATAAAGCATTGTTTATTTATTACACGCTTGTTGGAGTTTGCTAGCTTGTGGATTACATACTATTGCTTCCAAGATGGAATAATAAAGGTGGTCCGGTTAACGATCATGCAAGAAGTAGATGGCTTTTGTGATACAATAAGGAGGAGTGGGAAGCGGGATGAGCTTGAGAAGAGAAAAAGTGAAGAGATCCCTCCATTGAGTTTCAGGATGAGTGTAGACCCATTCAATATGTATACGTATCTTTTTACATATACAAATTGGTTTATGCAGCTCGACTTTCTTCTACATGCAAATGTGATGCATACCTTGACACACCTTCATGGTTGGATGCTGTTTACTTACGTATCTTCACAAAAGGCAATCATCATCATCATCCATTTTTGTAGCAACCTGTCAAGGACGCATTTGTGTAACCACCACGTGCGGTTTCACTCAGCTCTTTATCTTTCCGTTAATGCAGCTGACACCATCCACTAGGAAAAAGCAACTCCATCACGCTTACAGCATAGGTAAAATATAGAGGTGTCTGTATCTCTAAACTTTGCAATCAAATGTGGGGGTCTTTAATAGAACAAAACTGCTCGGCAAGGTGCAACGAATCAGTGTGCGAGTTTCACGATCGAGGTGGGCAACCCCAGATTTCGCAAATGTCGCCACCAGCCAAAGTGGGTCGACCTCTTGAATTTTTTTTTTTCACGACGAGCAAAATGAAACCATGGTGACAGGACCTAGCAACCATGACACTGTAGGCCACAAATAACCTCGACACGTGATACCCGAGCATGTTTAAACGCCGTTTGCAAGAAATAAAGCAGGTGCAAGAATCCGCAGCCGCCTCTTTTTCTCTCGGGAATCACTACGCGCACCAAAAATGTAGGCATGGAAATAACGTAACCCAGCAACCAACCAAACAAACATGTCTCTCATCAATCGTCATTGACCATGCGCGCACCACTTTTGCTATCCCATGTCATCTGCATTCATCCAACCTTGACCATGCACGCACCAATTTTACTCCATCATCTCGCACACTATTACATATATTATCAATTCATCCAACCTGCTCGCACCACCACTCTACTAACAATGCTTTGATACATCGTGTGTTGTATTCTATGGTGAGCTTTCAACCATTATATGCATAGTAGGAAACAAATTGCACATGAACAGGGATATAAAATAAGGTGCGTGCGAGATGAAGGCATAAAACAGGTGCGTGCATGGTCAAGGTTGGATGAATGCAGATGACATGGGATAGCAAAAGTGGTGCGCGCATGGTCAATGACGATTGATGAGAGACATGTTTATTTGGTTGGTTGCTGGGTTACGTTACTGCCATGCCTACATTTTTGGTGCGCGCGTAGTAATTCCCATAGAACAACTTTAAAAGCTCGATCTTTTATTTTCAATCATCACTCTTTTTGCCTTTCAAAACAGCCCATTTTTGGACCTTGTTGGTAATATAATCTTGGACCTTGCAATCCTTTTGCTCGACAGACACCTTTTCTGGTAGCTTCTTATCAAGTTCTTGATAGGCTGAGAATTGGAGCACAAAGAAATCAAGTTGACATTCATCAAAGCTCCAGCCTTCGTCATCCACACGTACACAGCCATTGTGCTTTTTGCCATCAGGGAGCTTGAGACCATCGAGGTCCTTGACATACAAGGTTGTGCCACGCTTAAGATCGTTGGATGCCACGCTCACCCAAGGATCAAGGGCGATATCGTCATCGGAGCCAATACCATAAGGGTCCTTCTTGCGGTCGACTTCCATGAATTTATCTTTGCCTTCATCCAAATTGACCATGATTCCGCTTTTGAGCAAACCAGTGCCTTCCATTTGGAATTTCTATAGTGCATGCATTGATGTTAGGTATACCAGTAGGGCAATCATATGGGACAAGAAGAAGTACTCACGTCATAGGTCGTCTTGGATACCTTGGCAATGGTCTTGCCGCTCTTGGTCTTGAGCTTCTTCGTCTTTGATCCTGACAAGGTGACACTATCGCCATCATTGGTCATATCCTTGTCGCCTTCTTTGGGGATCCAGTATCTATGGAAACATTCTAATAAGTCATCATGGCCATCATTAAGGAATAGTAGCAGCTTCACATACTGTGTCAATTTGGCATGCTTGTAGCAGCTCTTTAGACCACGCTTTTCTTGCTGAACAGGGGCTGCCAGAGCCGAGAGAGTGAAAAAAGAGAGTGCGAGGAGGGCAATGTTGCTGAATTTCATAATGAATGGGATGGGATCAATGTAGATGATGATGTGAGTGAGTGAGAGAGAACCTGCTCAAATGATGCGTAATGTACAACAAAATGAAGGGGTGGGGTAGGAGAAAAAGATGTTGTTCCTGACAACGATTCCTTGATGATGAGATGACAACTACCAACATGTCAACAGCTCATGTATTTATACCTGTCGAATTGCCATGTGTAACCTAGTGATTACACAAAACGCGGCGGATGTGGTCACCGTCCCGAATTTCATTATCATGCATAAAAACAAAGTGGCCCTTTTTCCACATGGATGATTCAATTTGTGGTTATTACGCACTCCTTGTCACCCACAGCACACACATGTGGGCCCTGGAACCTAACCTCTTGTTTAATGCATGGTAAATATGCAAGGTAACCTTGCTGTTAATCGATTATCCGAAGCCAATGCGTCGTTCCATGTACACCACTGACCACAAAAATGGAGCGAGCTTTGTAGCAAGGACTGAGTTTACAGAATCCATTTCTTTTGGAAATCATTTGATTTGCCCATAATGGGATCTTTTTGACATCATCTTTAATGAATCGGTGGTTCATTCAAAGAAAGATAATGAAATGCCTACTAGGTCACCTGCTTATTCGGGGGAAGTACCGGTTGGATCAGCGCTTCGAATGGGCATGATGGTTGTTGTACAGAATTTCTTTTAGGGAGGGATCTTTTCACCAAAACAAGAGGTCCAATTGTCTTAATTGCTTTTTCTAGTGAATGCGGTGGTGAATTGATATTTGTCAAACAAAAGAAAAGAAGATTCTGTTGTCAGCAGGAGCAGCTGATCATCCGCACGTAAACAACCATTTAGCAGTTTTTTCCTTTTAGCGTAGTGTAGGAGTGACAACATCATGAAGAAGAATGAACACCACAGTCATTATTATTGATAATAGCTATAAATGACGAATAATAGGGTCAAGTTGAAACAAAGCACGAGGCGAGGGGGGTTTGGGTGGGGAGGAGGAGATGGGAACATAAGATCATTGTCAATGTACATACATAAAGAAGGCATCCATGGATGAGAAAATGTGGCATAGTGGATATCATTGGATGTGTGTCTTAGCGATATTGGTGTGTGCTATAGCAGCTAGCTGTAGCCGGTTTTTGATTCCGCGACCTTTGTGAGGCCTGGACTTTCTCTTCTTTTGTGCCTGTAATAGCGAACGCATATAGACGTCGTTGACCCAAGCCCACCACCACCACCACCCTCTTTTGCATCACCCTCTCCTCCTAATTACAACAACAGCATGGCAGCACGCTTTACGCTGGCGAGTGGCCTTACCAGCAAAGTCAACGCGTTTTCAGCCTACTTGTCCACCTTTTCAAAACGATCGCTGTCATTACTAGCACTCTTCACCATCACCATCTCGGTCATATTCCTTTATTCATCCAATTCACCCAACTTTCTATCAACAACACCAGATGGCTTTCGCTTTGGACGCAATGAATCACATCTACTCTCACCAGGAGTGTACGACTGTGGGCACAAGTGTCTCAGGCCCAAAGTGGAACAACTTGAGCCAAAACAGATTTGGGAAGCATGTCTCGATCCCGGTGTTGTACCTGAATACTATCTCAGTGTGGTCATGGTTTCCAGGAACGACAATTATGGTGGCGAGCAGTTTCATCGACTACAAAACGCTATCGACAGCACCTTTTTAATGGCTGAAGAAACCAAGACCCCGATTGAATTGTTACTCATTGAATGGAATCCACCCGTGGGTCGTCGTCGAATTCGTGATGTGTATCGGTATGTGCATTGAAGCGAGAGGAGAAAGCATAAGCTAAGAATCATTTCATAGTTTTCGACGATCTTCGTATTTGACCTATCGTATCATTACCGTTTCCCGAGAAATTCATGAGGCATTGCATGGTGGTGGTAAAGAGGGATCAAAGATTTACGAGTTTGAAGGCAAGAATGTGGGTATTCGGTTTGCAAGAGGCGAGTTTATTGTTTGCACCAATCAAGGTAAGGGGGTTCTCTTGCATAAAGCATCTTGCATTTGACTAATCTTTATTTGGGTTGATAGATGACATCTGGTCCCGCAACATGTATAATGCCATCATTTCACGTGTATGGCGTAAAAAGGTCTTTTATACTCAATTCCAAGATAGCCATATTCCGTGAGTATCTCTTACCACCTATTGCCCATATCACCTATTAACCACGTTATAACAGGTATCAAAACTTGCCATCCACCCTCGTCAAGCTTACCAACTTTGCCACAGACGACCAAATTCTTGAAGCATGCCCTCATGACCGATATGAACGAGGCCAATTTCAACTTACTCCTCACAAGGAACTCGACACACAAAACTTTTTGGAGATCACCAATGAAGCTAGCGACTTTACTTTGGCACATCGTGATACATGGAAAATGACCCATGGCTATCGGGAAACAGGAGCGAGATCATGGATGGATATGGAATTGTTATTGACGGCCAGCTGGACACTTGACATCCCCATCAATTACAGCCCAGAGCCTTTTACTTGTCATCAGCAACACGAAAAGGTTCCTCATCCCAACACGAAGGAGGACAACCAAGGCGTCGATGTGGGTCGGATGATGAATGGAGAAGAGATACATATGAACAAGGAAGATGAATGGGGTCTGCAAACCATTGATTTATGGTCGCATGATCTTCAATGCGAAGTATTTCGCGGAGGTATTGGGATGTAGTAGTAGTAGCAGTAGTAGTAGTAGATATCCCCGCACCATTTATATAAATCACACATATACATTTTAATACAACCACATACACACAATGCATATATATTTCTAGATTTATGTGATCACAGTAGGCTCGGTACGTCCGGTAAACTTGACAAGTTGTGACAAATCGAGAGCAACGTCAATGAGAGATTTCAATGCTTGTTGGGTATCAGCAGCGTATTCGGATGCATCATTGGAGTACTTTTCAACATAAAGACGCACCGTAGCACCTGATGAACCAGTGCCAGAGAGACGAATGACCACACGGGAACCATCAGCAAAGACAATACGGATACCCTGCTTTTGAGATACGCTGCCATCGATAGGATCATTGTAGGAAAAGTCATCTGCTTGTGCAACAGTAAAAGCACCCAAAGTCTTGCCAGGCAATTCATTCTTCTCAATCATACCACGGAGATGGGATACCATTTCCTCAGCACCCTTACCATCCACTTCTTCATAATCATATCTAATGTCGCATGTTCACACTTCAGCATTGGTATTCCTTTTAGCCTCATTGTTATTTACCTTGAGAAGAAGTTACGGCCATAAATTTGATAATGTGCTTGAAGAACATCTTGTACACCCGATCCAGGTTTGGTCTTGTTAACATGGGCCAAAATACTCAACCATGCTATAGATTCAAGATCGTTAATACGCCGAGTTTGTTGTAGTAGTACAATGACTTACCAAGCACTGCCCATAAACCATCCTTTTCACGCACGTGATCAGATCCTGTTCCAAAAGATTCTTCGCCACAAATAGAGCAACGACCAGCATCCATAAGGTTACCAAAGAACTTCCATCCCGTGGGAACTTCAAAGTATTCGAGGTTTTGTTTCTTGGCCACCAAATCCAAGGCTTGTGATGTAGGCATACTTCTTGCCAAGCCGTGCACGCCATTGTTGCGGAAGTAAGGGATGGCATCCTTGGCATAGTGGGCAATGATAGCAACACTATCACTTGGGGTGACGAAAGCATTCTTGCCGATAATCATGTTGCGATCACCATCACCATCGGAAGCAGCACCAAAATCGATACCTTCCTTGTTGACGCGATCCACCAAATCATGTGCATAGGTCAAGTTGGGATCAGGGTGTTCTCCACCAAAGTCGGGTAAGGGGGTGCATCGCATCACACTGGATTGTGGGAGACCCAATTCCTCCACAAAGATACGTTGACCATAAGGACCGGTGACTAAAGAATAATGGGGGAGGGAGAGAGAGAGAAGATCAATATCGTGCAACGTTACGCTTTCGGATAATTTTACCTCCATTCATGCCATCAAACAACATGGTGAAATCCTTGTTAGTGGCAAAGAACTCCTTGATGGCACCAAAGTCAAAGATAGTCTTCATCAAATCGACATAGGCATCCACGCTATCAATGATATCGACTTGCATACCACCCACAGTCTGAGAACCAAGTGCAGAGAAATCCACCTAAATAGATGACATATTTAGTAACATTACATTACACCAAGATGTATGCACACTCTCTCTCGCTCTCTTTTTCTTCCCCCAACAATCTTTTTTGTTGAGATACCTTGGGAACATTCGTGGCCATCTTGATTTCAGTGATCGTCTTTGTGAGCTCATAGATCTTGTTGGTGACATTCTCAGGAGCAGGTCCACCACTGGCAATGTTGTACTTGATACCAAAGTCGTTTTCGGGACCACCAGGGTTATGAGAAGCGGTCAACAAGATACCACCGGTTGCATTGAGTTGGCGGATAAGATTGGAAACGGCTGGGGTTGACAAGATACCATTGCGACCCACCACAAGCTTGGATACCTACACAAGAAAAGCAACAGCGTTGGTGATCATGATAGCTTCGTGATAGTGATAGTGATAGCAACTTACACCTGCAGCAACACTGAGTTTGACAATGATCTGGAGGACCTCATCAGAATAAAAACGACCATCGCCACCCACGACAAGAACAGCTCCTTCAGCAGGAATGGCATTCAGAATGGCTTGAATGAAGTTTTCAGTATAGTTGGGTTGTTGAAAGACTTTGACCTTCTTGCGAAGACCAGAGGTGCCTGGTTTTTGGCCGTCAAAGGGTTGAGTGGGCACTGACTGGATATCGAGAACCATTTGGAAAATAGCGGAGAGGAGAGAAAGAGAGCAACGAACGCGGTTCTGGGTTCAATCCATGCTACTAAATAAAGCAGCCAACAACGATCCCTGGATTTCCTGGCCATGCGGAGATCAAGCACAGACGAAGCTTTTTGCTTACCTACGCAACTTATGTAATCTTTTCTTCCGAACATACCGATCCGAGGAACGATAATGAGAGTATTCAATAGGTGCCATTCTCGCTATCTAACGAATCAATTACTATCTTGATCACCCAAAGATAGGGTTAATTGTTCTATTATCAAGTCACTATGCTACTCTTTGTCTTCCATCACCACCCTAGCCTACTACTTTTATTACTATTACCCTCAAGGATTAAGTTTTACAACCTCTATAGCTATGAGCGATGGCTTTTTTAATTACATAGAACCCAAGGAGGATAATAAAATGGGGTCTCACGCGTTGTCGGCAGGGTGTATACATGTATCCTAGTGATAAAGTTGTCATGGAAACCATCATCACATCTCATATTATTGCCACATGGATGGTATTGCCTTCATCTTTATTGATTGTTGCTAATGCTCCTACTACTACGTCAATGGTGTCATGGTGGGGGGCAAGGTCATGTGAAATGGGCATTATCATGTGCACAGGAGAAGGCTATATTTGATTGGCTGCGTTTGGTGCTTGAGATGACGAGGCTGCATGATGTGAGTGACCACCCCACTTGTTCCGCTTTTCTTCTTTTACTCTTCAACCTTTATCCTGCAACATGTCCGTACGAGACGTCTACAGCAATATTTATTCAACGTTCCACTCCATGCGAGAGTACCTGGCTCCAGTCCTGAAGCATTCGAAATTCAAAGAAACAGGATGTCTTACTCCTGAAGAAGTAGGTGTTCTTCCCCAATGACGAATCCGCAGCCAAAGAGTGTCCCATTGCTAACGTCTCCATGTCGAAATCAGTTTATTGCTGCTGGTGAATTCCTTGTGTACAAGTGTCCTACTTGGTCATGGTAGATAGAGCTTTGCTTGGATGGGTACATGTGCCTGGAGGTGGTATTTACATGCATCTATTAGGGAAGGAGGATTGCCTGAGAAACGTCGAGATTATCTTCCCAATGATAAGCAGTTCTTGGTCACTCGAAATGGTTAGTAAATATACTACAATGAAAGGAAAACATGGTATTGATATGATCATCATAGTGCCATGTGTACGCCGTGCCAAGCAAATGGAATACACAGCCGACGAGGATGATGTGAAACAAGTTGACAATGATGAAAAGGATGAGGATGGTTGGATGTATACTCATAGTTCAAGAGGTAAGTAAACATTGTTGAGGGCTCCTTCATCCTATGACATTAATCACACGTCGTCGTCGTTGTTGTTGTAGAAACCAAGACAATGGACGAGATAGCTCAGATCATCATGGATGAAGAGGAGGAAATCAAAAACAGTTTGGACAAGCTGGATCTGGACAAGGACAAAGAGATGCCACTCGAAGCGATTCCTGACATTGATGATATTCCCGGTATTGATGATGAAGATGACCAAGTCGTTGAAGAAGATGATCCTGCAAGTATTACAATGACAAGCCAATCCACGCAACACGGTACTAATACTCTCTCTTTTTCAGGCTACAGCTGCTCCTGCTACGACGAGTACAGAAGATGATGGCGCAAAGTAAGAAGGATCATCAAAAGAGGGGAAGGAGGAGGACATTGGGTATTCATGCACATTGTGGATAGTGATAAGATCTTGCAAGTGCGGACCTATGACGTCTTTATTACTTATGACAAGTACTATCAAACACCCCGAATGTGGCTCTTTGGTTATGACGAGGTATGTATGCATAATGGATGTTATTAGAGCGTCGTAAGATTGACATGTTATTCTATAGCAACGTCGTCCATTACCTTCCAGCCGTGTATTTGAAGATGTGGCTCAAGATTATGTGAAGAAAACAGTGACGATTGACACCCATCCGCATCTCAATATGAATCTGGCTTCGATTCATCCATGTCGTCACGCGGAAGTGATGAAGAAGATTATTGAGCGAATGGGTGACGGAGTCTCGGCCGGTCTTGCGGAGAAGGATCAAGAGGCTGGTATTCGTGTAGATCAGTAAGTTTTTCTTTTTTGGGGATGAAAAACCTGAGCCCAGCCGTGGATGACTGATTAACATATGTCATTATGCAGATATCTTATTATCTTTCTCAAATTTATGAGCTCGGTGGTCCCGACAATTGATTACGATCATACCATAAGCACCTGAAGATGATAAACCCTTTTCGTTTGTAGCAAGGAGCATATAATATATATATAAACGTGTGTGTGTGTGACTGATGTAAATGTATACTAGTAGATTTAGCCTTAACAAATTATTACATGGACATTGTGCGTGTGTGGTTGTGTGTGAAAGAACTATTTACAGATGCAAAGGATGAGGAGGTGGTGGTGTTGGGGGGATTGTATACTAGGAATGTAATTGAAAGCAAGGGAATATGGCAAAGATGGTTTACGAGGTGGTAGTTGTGGTGGTAGCAGCAAGGGATTCTGGGCTGCAACCATAATGCAGGACCTGGTGCAATGTTTTCTTTAACACGGATGGAACGATAGGTTTACTGATGCATCCATTCTACAAATTACCAAATTAATGATCAGGGAAAAACAAATACGAGTGGTGATCCATTAACTTACCATGCCAGCTTGTGCATATGAACGTTTCCAATCAGGCGAGTCATTGGTAGTGACGGCGACGATAGGGACACTGCGGTTCTGGACCAAGATGTGGTATTCGTTTGATGCTCGGATATGTCGGGCCGTTTCCATACCATTCAACAAGGGCATATCAATGTCCAACAAGATGAGATCGTATACATTGGTATGCATCATTTCCAATGCCTTGACTCCATTCTTGGCAAAATGCAGCTGGTGAATGGTATCGCCCATATGTATTTTTAGAATACGCGCCAGTACTTGGAGGTTGACATGGTTGTCGTCGACGAGCAAAGCCGTGATTCGTCCAGCCAAGGCGCTCCTTGTACGACGTGGCATACACGAATAGAAAGGAGAATCATCAGTGCTGTTGTTGTTGTACTTGTTTGCAACAACAGGAATAGATGATAATGATGATGATGGGTAAGGTGGAGGTGTAGCCAATGGAGGACTCAATGGTGATGCTACATCAGGTGTACTTGGTGAAAGAAGAGGTGGTGGTGGCATAATGGTGGTGGTATCATAGGAAGAAGACGAAGATGATGATGCATGGCTGATAGCAGTAGAGGATGAAGCCAATGGCGAGGATGGAGATGGTGGTGGCATGATAAGTTGTGAATAGCGTTGAAATGGTGGTCGTTGTTGTGAAGAACGTCGTCGATGATGCTGTGATCGTTTATTGCTGTTACCATTGGATGATGATGATGTTGTCGTTGAAGTAGACTCATCATTGGAACGTCGACGATGATGTTGCTGAAAAAGGGAGGAACCTGTTGAGGCTCTCCGGCCATTGTAGCCAAAATAATCCAATGTGTATACGATTGTGAATATAAGAAAAAGAAAAAAAGTAACAAAAAATGAATGAATGATCTTGGATGGAACACTCTT
Organism: Lichtheimia ornata; assembly: GCF_029851405.1. Taxonomy (NCBI): domain Eukaryota; kingdom Fungi; phylum Mucoromycota; class Mucoromycetes; order Mucorales; family Lichtheimiaceae; genus Lichtheimia; species Lichtheimia ornata. The sequence goes on from NW_026695373.1 coordinate 26,866, forward strand.
TATAGGAAAAGACCAGGGAACGCGCGCCTTGTGACACATGGCGCGACCTTGGGGTCGAAGGGCACATTCGAGACTCAGAATGCGCGCGTAAATCTTCTTGTTATTTACATGGAGTCCGATCCATTTACCAACAACGCTTTCCAATGCTACTCTGCTGATATCTTTCAACCAGTAAATGATGGCCTTTTTATAATGAGGAAATGGAAAAGATCATTTCTATCATTGGATGAAGAAATAGAACGACTTTTTTTTGTATTTCCAAAAGATGGATTTCTCTCTCAAGTTGGGTCAACGACGAATGATTGGCCATGCATGCAACATTGATCACAAATGTAATTAGTGGCTGCCCAGACCCACAACCAGCTTGGGCTCGTCGCCCTGTGTTACCTGCATCTTCACCGGTATAGCCCATTCTAGTCAAGCGGGTATTCACTTTTATGGATAGCCATTGTTGCTTGTTGTTTATTCCCATTCACAACATGTGCATCGAACCTGGATTGTTCTATCACATTCATCCAAATAAAAAGTATCATTTCTGCCAAGAACCCACACACACACACACACGCACACTCCCAATCGAGATTCTGAATAAGGCACAATGCAATGTTGGTGGTAGTGGTGGTGTACAAGAACAAACCCAATGTTTACCTCCCGCTATTGCTCAGCCAAATCTTTTTGCCTTTACAATTGCTTCATCAATTTATTATTTACTATGATACAAAAAAGCAAAATGCCTTTACAGAAAGCAATTCTAACAAAATGACAATTTATCGTCTCTTGGCAGGTCGTTGATTTTCTTCTCCTCCTTGATCAAGTGTGCGTTTCCTTTCCCGCATTGGATTACCAGTCAATCTTGGTGGCTTCTTTCCTATTTGCAAATGAGACAGTCCTTGTCCGCCTCTCTTCAATCCAAGCTTGACATTTGGTTTCAACTCCACTTGTGACGCACTCGTTCGCTGTTTTGGCTTTTGATCCGGCACAACATCTGGTCCTGTGGATGATGGAAGTGGTGTTGATGATGATCCTTTAGAAGAAGGTGTTGTAGTCGTATTGGCAGCAACGTTAGCTGACTCAGTGGATGATTTCTCAGGTTGTGATACAGTAGTAATAGCGTCATTCGATTTGTTGTTGTTGTTGTTGTCCTTGTCACTGCTCTCTGTAGATGTCGTAGCTTTTTCTTCATGTTGTGATTGTGTGTTGTTTTCTTTTGATGGTTCTGATAAAGAGGTGTTGGTTGTTTGTTGGGTCGTCAATTCTGGTTTTTGGGGACGCTCTTTGGATGATTCGGAAGAGATGGTGGTGTTGGCTGTCTTTGTAGTTGTAGTTGTTGTTGTTGTTGCTACTGTCATTTCTGCTTTTTGTTGACGAGCTTTGGATGATGCGATAGGTACTCGTGATCTCACGCTAGATGTAACAGCCTTTTTAATAGGCTTTCGAAGCGCTGCTGCTGCTGTTGATGATGGCTTTGGCGGTATTCCAGAGGGTGTTCTTCGTGCTAATAATGATGACGATGACGACGATGTTGATGATGTTGATGCTGCTGATGATGTGGGTTTTCGGGTATGCTTTGATGATATAAGTGAACGAGTTGATGTGGAGGTGCTGGGTTGTGGACGTGGTTTTGTGCCGAGTTGAGGTACGCTGTGGCGACCTGCTGTGGGTCGAGTGGTTGTAGTTGTACGTTGACGCATACTTGGAAGACTGTTACGGCCATGTGAAAGCGAGCTTGATGATGTGCTAGTAGAGCTGACAGAGCTGCTGAGGCTGCCAGAAGAACTACTTTTGCGAACAACGGGTGGTTTTAGGTGCTTCTTTTCATTATCCAAAAGACCATCTTCGAAGCTAGATAACACAGCATGAGTATCCTACATGAATAAGGGTATATATAAAAGTACCTTGTGGCATTTTCAGGCATCTTGGAAGCATAAGCCTTGTAGCAAGCCCTGACAGCGGTACGAACTTCAGCTGACGGCTTCATGATACCAGCACGAATAGCGGCTTCAAGACTTTGGATATGGGGTTGAATGTGTTCAGGAGAATTGCTTTGGATGCATAATTCGAGACATGTTGCTGCACTCGATAATGTCGAGTTGTTGGTGACTTGAAGTTTGTTGTTATTGGTGAGCATGGCAGAGAAACGAGGAATGAGTCGAGGAAGCTTGGATGCTGCAATCACTGTCTTTAGACAATCCAAGGCTTGTGCAACGATCACTTTCTTGGTACGTGCGAGCATGCGTAAAAGTGATCCATGAAACATGTCGTGAAAGGGCTCATAATCACGTTGCATCGTCTTTGCCAATGTTTTCACAAGTTCAATTGCTGATCCAGATAGACGCGTACGTTCACTCAACAACTAGAATGGACAAAAAAGGAAATCAGCACTTCACACGCGATCGCGCGTTGTGTAGGGAGCAAAATTACCGCATGGTTGATACCATCACGCAACGACTTTAAATGCTTGCCAAAACCTTCATATTCATGTGCGTTGCTGTGTTCAACCCAGTTTTTGATATTGTCGAGTGCTGCATTGAAGAGTTGCCATGTCTCGTCCGTTTCCTTCTTTTGAAAAAGTGCATGTACACGCCGCATTTCACGATCGAGCTCCACTTTGGAGGAGATCTGGTATCCAAGGCTACTGTGTCAATGTCGCCAACCAACAACACCCGTCTACCATGATTTATACCTTGATGGGTTTCCTTGGGTAAATCTCCATTAGTCGTGTGCAAGGAGCAGCAAAATCAGTGCCAAAAAAAGGTGGTCGTGAAAGGAAAGGCGCAAAAGAAAGAAGCGCTGTTTCGTACACCAAATTAATTGCAACCACCATCTCTCTCCCCTCTCTCCTCCTCCTCCTCCTGCTCACATCAGGAATGTGTCATAGTGTAAACAATGAATTGCATTATGCTCAATGCTATCCTACTGCTAATAATGGGTTTATAGTTGAGAAGGTGCCTCCACCGTACGCCAAGCATTATTAAGGACACCACGATAATTCCAAACAGGGTATTCTTGCTGTACATTTCCAGCTGCATCAACTATAGTAGTAGTAACCATGGCTTATTATCAGGCTAGTCACCTATGCACTTATGAATGCTTACCAGCACGACTAACAATACGCACTCCTGGATGACTCGTTACTCTTGCTGTCCACAAGCACCAGCCCCACGCATGAGCTGAATCGTTTACGCATGGTTGATACAAGTCTGCTAGTGTCCACGATTCACCATTATCGCTCGATACATCTATTTTATCATAGGATTATTAGAATTTCGGCATGTTGCTTAGCAATAAAGACATCACTTGCCTACGCGTTGTATACTTCGACCACCACCTAGGATACCCCTCTTATTGTTAATACCGAGAAGAGCTCTAGTGGATGATAATATTGTTGTACTACCTGACAATGCATAACCTTGGACAACCATTTCTTTTCCTTGTGATGTCTCTCCGTTGGGTGGATCACAAACATAGGATTGGACATTGTATTCACCAATCGATGGGACCTTGCTCCAATAGGCCTCTGCCTCCTTTTCGTTGGATATCTTTCCAGGCAATAGCTTGTAATCTCGTTGTTGGAAATACGATGATGACTCGTAAGGCTGGATGGTAATCGATTTGAGGTACTTTACAGAGCGTGCACCAATGTAGCCTGCATAAATGCCACGTGAGCTATTCCTCTTCTTCTCCTGGCGCTCGTCATTTATATATTTACCCGGGACAACGACTCGCAATGGGTACCCATGATCACGGGTTAATGGCTTGTGATTCATCTTTTTTGTTGTGTACGTCATTGTGTCATCCAAGTTAGGTTGCGCAATCACACGTAATGTTGTTATGATTTATTTTTACCTCATACGCCAAAAGGACATCCCCAAATTCGTCCCTAAAGTGATATGTAACCAACTGAGTGGCTCAATGTCCCAAGTGGTTGTCTCAAATGGATAATCGGCTCTTCCCCCAACTTACAGTGCTTTACACAAAGGAATCGAGGACCCGTAACAAGTATCTTCTTCACACTAATATCAACGCGTTGTTGGCTTTTTCGGTCCAACGTAACTCCTTTTTTTTAATCACCCTACCTGTTCCTCAGACACAAAGGCTACATGGAGATGTTGTACATTGCTGATTCTACTATGAATACCCACGGTCTCCAAGACATCTTTCAACCGGCATCCACTGTAAACGGCATTACCCACAGCTGCTGCACCCCAAATCACCTAAAGGGTTATACGTAGGTAAGATGGCTTTGTTGTTGGTGTTGTTGTGTGTGTGTAGTATAGTATACTTGCTCCTTTGGTGTGTTTAACTCGATGCAATCCATCTCGTCGGTTGCCCTGAAATAATACATGTTGTAGCATAAATCATCCGACAAATAATAATAGCGTCGTTTCAAAACATACCGCACACTAATAAAACCCCATCCATTAGTCCTGCTGCTGTTACATGGATATACATTTGGCATGGACTAAGTACCTGCATTGCCATCATGACATGGTGCTTTTCAAACTTGTTGATCAAGTCATTGACTGAAATTCGATGGCTGTGATTGTCGTGGGTAATGATGGTGATGAAATGGGTGGCGGCATCAAGGTGCATTGGCACAGGACCATGCGAGCGTATAAAGTGATATTGATCGGGTGTGATGTAATGCTTGACAAGGTCCTGTAGCTGTGGCTCTGCGTTGAAAGGTTTGTCTTTGCGAACAATCAACTGGTGGGCAGGACGAGTAGGTTCTTTAGAATAATCCAGGGGTTGTTTTTGCATTTTGAAAAGGAGTAAAAAGAAAAGAGAGAAAAAGAAAGAAAGAGGAAAGGAAGGAGGAGGAGGTGACCTTTGCTGCATCATGTTTCCCACGGCTGTTGATTTGAAATTTGTGAGTGGTCAGCTGATGTTGCAGTTATGCATAACTTGCTGCTTCCTGGCTCGTGCGATTACCCTTCTTCCCTGCGTCGTTTCCCCCAACCTCCCTCCCCATTCTCACACCTGGAATGAATAGTGTTGTTGTCACTGCTGTATCAAAATATATATTACATTTGTATTGTTGATGAATGCAAGTGCTTTGTAGCCTGCTTTGATGAAGGAAAAGGGGGAGGGGCTTTGAAATGCTTAATATGAAAAGGAATGAAAGGTAGGTAAAGAGACTATTCAATGGACCATCGTCGGTTGTTTGCTTTTTCTTGTCCAATAGGTGTCATTGAATGCGATGAGGCGCCCGTTGCCGTAGCTGTTGCATGTGAAACTTTGTACAAAGAAGGAGTGATTGTTAGCGGAAAAAAAGGGGGGTTCCAAACCATGTTGTTTACTTACTGTGATTGATCAGGCCATGGTTGAAATTGCGTAAACAAAGAATAGACACTGGTACGGATACCACAATAAGCACAATGTCGACGCACACTATAAAGAGAAATGATAAGCATGCAACCCTGATGCCTATTGGAATCATCCAACTACTTACAAAAGAAGGTCAAAAACACTCGAGAGCCAAGGAAACGTTCGGGATCCTGGTAGATTTGGACGAGCAGATAAATGAAATAGCCCATGCTGGTGGCCGCGAATGCATGAAACATGTACATGATGGATTTCTTTTCGCGACGCAACTAGAATGAAAACGTGATAAGCAAAAACCTCCTCCCCACTTGGCGATCTTTTGTGAGATTTCCTTGCTTACCCCCCAATAGGCCATGCATAACATAGCAACGGATACCACGCAACTTAGAATGATATGCTCGATCAACTCCTTGACAATGTTTGATTTGGCTTCATCGGACGTTGCTTCGGGCCACCATGCGACAATGAGCAATGCAAGATACTGAACCGAGAGGGCCAGCAGAAAGAAAAAGTCCAACTTGAGTAACATCATAAAGATTTGATACATTTTGTATCGATCTACATACACAATAATAAGTGATGATGAATGATTGTGATTGTAATTGTGATGATGATGATGGGCATTTACCTCTCATGGCAAGATCAGCACCGATCTTTTTGTAGATATGCCAACCGAATTCCAGGTAGAGCTTGTAGGCAAGGAAGCAAAAGATGATACTGCTTACAATCATGATGCATATCATTGTGATTTCAGCCCATTTTGAAGCATGATAATTGTCACCAAGGAAAGCGACGACCAATTGAAGGTTTTGATCACCGCCGTCAAAGAGAGCCGAAGACTGATGATATTGAATGATGGAGTATGCGCTCATGCCGATCTCAAAGCATATCAAGGCAATCAATTGGATGGTATTTTTTTGGTAGACCTATAAATTACATGCGTGTCAGCTGATCACCAGGAACGGCATCATACTCCTTTCACACACTCCTTGTCTATCTCTCTCTCACTCTCACTTACCGCATCCACCACAAGACCGACGGTGAATACTTGTGCCACCATGAATAGAATAAAATAGACGAGGAGAGATCGGGCATTGGCATAAGCAGCTGTGAGCTCCAAACCATAGCCTTTTTGATCCAAACGTTCGCGATCAATGATGCTGATTTGAGTTGCATGGTAGGAGAAAATCACGGCTTCAAAGATGATGGCAAGGACAGCCTGAACAACAATGGTGATGAAAATAGCGCGTGTCCACCGTGATTCGCCAAACTGTGATAATATGTATCAGTGTGCATGATAAGAGAGAGAGAGATAGGAACCATCATCATGGTGACCACTACTACTACTCACAATGCGTGATATGATCCACATTGCTCTGCTGCTGGAGTTGTATGCTGAAGGGTATCAATAGTAGCGATGTAAGGAATATGCTGTGACCAATGCTGTAATGAGCTGCGGTCGATTCGTTTTTGTTTTACACGTGGGATCCAAGTTTGGTTCAGGTGGAAAGGAATTGACGACAATGGCAGCCGTTTGTGTTGTTGTTGTTGTTGTGTTGGTTTACGAAAAGGAAAGGAAAGAGATAAACGAATATTGCAGAGCACTTTGCAGCAGTGCTGTGCAGGTATGAAAAGCGAGTGTTTAATCGATTGTGTGTGGAAAGAGAGAAAAAACAAGGAGAGAGTACAAATGGGCTATGGATATGGGGGAATGCTCTTTTCAACTCAGTACGTGGTACGAACGAGAAAGGCAGTGTGCTCCTCAAAAGTGATCAATACCAATATCGATTTCAACAAGGTCTTCCATAATTCGAGTCACTGTCGTGCCGATTTGCTTGGTCATTTCTCGTTGTTGTCCAACCGATAATCCAGCAAATTCGAAAATGAGATCACCATCAAGTACTGCTTTCGTGCGATTGGAAGACATGCGTTGTTTGTGTCCCTTGATCAGTCTATGTATCATCACTCTTTTAGGCAACCATCCATCATGTCTACTATATATAAAGACAACTCACCTGAAAGCTCGAGGATTTAATCCTGCCACATGTTGCAACCCATTCACCAGTTGACCATACAATGTATTTAATCGCTTGAACGTCTTTTCAGGAATCGGTGACACAGCTGATATGCTGCCAGAAAAGGATCCTACATTTCTCTCGAGTATGAGGTCGCCTTGGCAACATCCAAATTCTCCCACCATCCCATAAACATACCACATAAACAGAAATGACGTCGGCTGTAATGATACTTGTCGCCCTCTTGTATGACCTGTGGTAAACGTACCATGGATCGTACCTGACCACCCACATGAAAGTCTCCTCGACGTATCAACTTTTGACCCGCAAAGGATTGGAGATCTATAAATAAGCCGTCAACAACGATTTCCTTTTCAGTCATTCATTAATTGATCACTTACTGAAAGGTGCATATTGGAAAATATCCAAATTGTCATCCGTATCGCCAATCAATAAATACATGGACTTGTCGTCAATAAGAAAGTTGACACTGCTCACTTCAAATGACTGATAATCCTTTGCCAAGAGCACCAGCTTTGCAGGCTCCAGCTGGAAACCGAGGAACCAAACGGACTTTTGTGCATCGCCCAGAACAATGAAATTCTTGATAGCGCTTATGCTAGTAACGTAAATCTGTACATCGATAAATGCAACGCCGACCAAGCTTTCGTTGTCCTCGAAACTCCAAATAATGATCTACACCACCCACGTCAGTCTTGAATGTCCGATCATCTCTTATGTCACACACACACACACACGCTTTTTACCTTTGAGCCAATGCATGATACCAAATGACCAATCACATCACATAATGCCGTCACTGCACCCTTCACTTCTTCGGTATGCAAATGCTTGTAGCGGTGGTTGGTCTGTGGGTTGTTGGGTTCAGGAACGACTTCAATAATATCAAAGATTTGGATCTGGAAGGAAAAAGGGGGTCGTCTCAATAAAGAGAAAATGACACATTCATTCACTTTGTTCCTTACCGATCCTCGCATAGCAGTATCTTCGCCACGTAGATAACCAGTGCCCACGGCAATAAAGTGCTTCTTTCCACTCTTTGTTTGCTTCGATTCAAGTACAGCACATTCAAGAGAAAGACCTTGTTCATACTCGTTGAATTCCACCCGATCCACCGTTTCCCAAGTGACAGGAGACACCATGAGCAATGAAAACTTATCCACCGTCGGTAAGAAATCACCTTCCTTGCGTTCATCTTCTTGACCATCCGTCCACGTGCCATCATCATTGCGTAGCCGGACCGGTTTGGGTTCAGAGACAAGAACAGAATAGACGCGCATAACAGGATGATAGGCAACCTTGTGCACTGTTTGATGCAAAGGTACCTTTTGTACCACCCAATCCATATCGTATGTTACATTGTCCACTTGTAAAACAGAAAGGCGCAAGTTGTACTATGAAAGCTCATATAAGTTTTTCCCATCACATCATTGACCACCTCCACAAAATACTTACATTGGCATCTACAGTGATGAAGCCATGCCTGCAATTGACGTTGTGGAATTGTGTAAAGCCAATAATTTCCCCTTTTGCACTCATTGGATGCACACGCACAAAGCTCTTGCATGAACACATGAGCCACACGGGTTGTGGACCAGCCAAAAAGACACCCGTAAAGCCTGCCACATCATTGAATGGTATAAGTCGTCGTCGTTCATCCATCGTTTCCGGCTCTTGATCTTGTTCTGTAGCCGATGTGCCTCGACTTGTTGTTCGAGATACATGTTCATGATGCACACGTGAAAAGCGAAGCGCAAGTCGATCACCTTGTATAGATTCGCTGTGGCAATCGGTCAACTCTTGGTCGCCTTCATGCAATATTTCTCCAGGCTCTGGTAGGTATTGGAATGCCTTGTAGATAACAATGTCGTTCGATTCGGTTCGAACCTTGTCATAGAAAAAAGGTGTCAATACATGATGTGATAGACGCATGGTTCCTCTCACTTACGACAAGATGGGGATCCTTTCTCTCCTTGCCGATATTCGTCAATAAGATTTCCTTGATGCTCGTTGATACATTATCCTCCAATGATAACAAGGATGATTTGCTGGGCGCTGCAGCGTCGGTGGCGTCGCTTGATTTCTGGTCAATGACCAACTTGGATAATGCATCGAAATTGGGTGTTGAAAAGCATTCTTGCAGGTCGTCAAGGCTAAAGAGCTATGTAAAATTGTATTGAGTACAATCCCTTCCCTCCATCAAATTCCATTGTCCCCTACCTTTAAGCAACCATCCGTAGTATATATAATGCACCAATAGCTGATGGGCGTAACGTCTCCCATACCACCTTGGATGCTCACATTAATCTCATCAATGCCTCCTGCTGATTGATCAAGATGGCTGTTGGGTTGTTCCTTGGTCTCATCCCGATATAGCATGGCATCATCATCATCCATTTCAATCGTGTTGTCGCTGGATTTGAGATTGTTGACGGCGACTGATGCTGGTTTTTCTGCTGCTTCAGTTTCATCCTGATCACCATAGAGATCAAGATCCACTTCATCGAAATCCATATCCATGGTATTGCTTGGGCCTGGATACATTTTCTTGACATTGGATGATTCCATGGGATTGTCGTGTGCCTTTCGCTTCTTTTCATTCTCGGCTTTTTGCTTGCTTTGTCGCTGTAATTGCCTCTCTGATACAGAGGTAAACAACCCCGATGTGTCAACGAATAAGCTTGCCATGGACACTTTTTTCTTCTATGATTCTTGTCAGATTTCAATCCTGCCACTTTGAATCGTCTTTTACTTACAGTGAGATGTGATGGTAAGGTAATAGGAGACAATTGCTTGCTTGAACTATCGCCTTGGAATAGCATGATGGCACCATTCTCGAGCTTCAACAACACATAGGGATCACTGATACTGGCATCTACAATCCTTGCTTGCTTGACGTGAACCGTTTGGATAAGTTTGCCGCCTATAAAAATGATTAATACTTTTTATCTCAATGTTGATAGGGATCCAACCTCTCACCTGGTGAAAGAAGGAGTGCAGCATTTGCATGGATTTGAACTATCCGGGTATGATCAAACAAGGTTCCAACATTGACGGTGGGTCCAGCTGTGTAAAAGTCGGCATTTTCCACTTGTTGAAATTCTTCACCCGTCGCAAGTACCTTAGAGATAGGATACATTAGAAGAAGCACAATGACCTATCATTATCGTCACTTACCAAAGTACCCTTGGGTTTACTAATAAATAAGAACTTATCCAAGAGATCACCCCAAGTTTGTTCGCCATTCCATGTATTCTCAGGAACAATTTGGCCTGATAGATCCCACGCTGCTCCTGTGCCACTTTGATTCATGTTGCCGCCTACTTGAACGCCTTCAAAGTATTGTTCCTTGCGACATTTGACTGACCATACTGCTTGGCATCCTTCTTGGTTGAATGTGAATGTTGTTTCAGGTCTAATATGGCGTTGAAATACGCACAATGATCCATTTTGGCCGTATCCAGAGCAGCTGACAAGCTCAAGATCGGGAAGTGCGTTCAATGGCGTGGATTCTTCATCTTGTAACGGTTCATCCTGACCAATGGCCATATCAACAATAGGTCCAGTATTCAAGAGCCGGTCGCACACACGAAAGTCATAATCATCCTTGCGTGATCCAGTATCAAGATTCCATTTCACCAAGAGTGAATCACCCACACGGCTTCCCAAGAACAAATACTCGTTGTCTCGAATGCTGGCAACACAAGAGGGGACCATGGCAAGGGGTGCTGTGTGCTGATGCTCCTTTTGGATATCTGGATCGGACCAAGCAATCTTATCCAAATCCATACCAACGACCTTGTTACCATCCAACTTGACCTTGACAATGACCCAATCGCCATTTTGAAGAAATAATAAACAACGTGCACCACTAAGCGCAAGTGCCTTGACGCCATCAAGAGCCAAACCGAGTGCAACCGTTTTTTCATCATAGATCATGCCTCGAAAATCTGTGCTTGGCTTGACAAATCCATTCACTGCAACACCCACTCCTGGTGATCCTTGCGCCACATGTAAAATCGAATTGCTTGCAAGGACAAGTAAACCATTCACTGGTTTGGGCATTGGGACAAGACGACGGCAGTCATAAGGAAGATTGTCGATCGAGTAAATAACAGGATAAATCCTTGCTGTCAAATCGAGAGAAATAACGACCACCGATACGGTATCTTTTACATTGGCTAAACGACTGTTTTCTTATATAAGTATATACCATAATGATGATGATGATGATGATGAATCATCCCCACTTACCCTGTCCATGTAGGTTCTGTTTCAAAAAGGATGGCCAAGGTGGGTTCATAGTAGTCGCCAAGAAACGTCATATCAATCACATTCTTGATCCGCTTATCAATCGACTCGAGATCAATCACAAAGCTTGAGGAATACGGCCATTTCCTAGCATAGAGCATGATCGTTAGTGGTGATGATGGATGATAATAGACCCCAAAGACAAAAACTCACTCTTGATTATAATCTTTGTTGGATTCATCGAGCTTATCCGATTGTCGAAAAGGAAGTACTGCAAGCTTGTCGCCATAGAAATTGAGCACAGCACATCGTTGTTGTGGATCAATGTGGATATCGGTTGGATATGGATTGCTCAAGAATTCTTTCTATTAAAGACATCCCATTCAATAATGATGATTCCCTCTCCTTTTTTTCTCATCATCTTGTACCTTGTATTCATCTCGTTCATAATAATGTATTGATACAGTAACAATTGAATTGGTAGTGGGAGACCATTCAAGCAAGGACATCTACACATTGGTTCAACCGGTTGAGTTATGACATTTTTATTTAGTAGCATGATGAGTCCTACTTTTGCATCATTGAAAGCGAGAAGCAAGCTGTCGCATCCTTGTTTGCCACGAGGAGAAGAAGTGCGCACAACACCCATCGAAGATACATTGCCATTCAATTTGTATTGAGCCACAAGTTCCAATCTTGCCGAAGATGTATCCAGTAACCCATTCTTGGCCGGTCGTAGTTGAGGATACACAAGACCCTAAATGGAACGAGGAGGGAGGCATTTAGGATGATGATGATGCTGCCGTCAACCCATTCAAGGTGTGTGATGTAATACCTGTTCTTCATCCTCACGTGTCCCTAATCGATTCTGTGTATCCAAATCGTTCTCTTCAACATTGTCTTGGGTGTTGTCTACGTTGTTGGCGTCGGCGGTGGTGTTGCTTTGTGGTACGTATTCGATAAAGTTGTAGATCTGCAATAAGGATGCTTTGGCGACAATGAGATTGATCGTGTCCGGTGAAGTGAACTGGCCGCGTTGGACATGCTCAACCGTTTGTGGTGGGAACAACTCTTTGTAGATCGCGTACGCAGACATTGACAACAGGAGGAAGCGGCGGCGATGACGACGAGAGAAAACGAGAGGAAAAAGAGGTAGGTCAAGAGGTCAAACAGCAGCTCGCACCAGTCACTTTCATACTTATCTCTTTCTCTCTCTCTTTATCCTTCCATTCACCCATGAGCTCACAGCACTTTATACCCCCAGTGGTACGCGTTCATTTGCAATCGACAAACGCCAATTTAACAGTGGACTAGAACTTTGGCATGATTGAAGAAGATCTATATCGGTCTGGCCAGCCAAACGAGCTCAACTTTCCCTTCCTTGAAAAGCTTGGTCTTAGGACGATTGTATGGCTTGCTCCAGAAGAACCCAATCAACGCTTGTAAGCATCATGCATTATACCTAAGATGTATAATCTCATGCTGTCTTTTTTTTAGTCTCGACTTTATCGATGATCAAGAAATACAATTACACCATTTAGGCGTGGTATCATCAGTTAATGCGTGGGATCCAATCACTGAAGAAGCTGTTTTGGAGGCGCTTGATTTGATATTACAACCAAGCAATTATCCAATGATGATCATGTGCAATCTTGGTCGCCATCGAACAGGTCAGCTAATCAACATGAATACATGCAGGATATGCGTTTGACCTTTCTCCATAGGCACTATTGTAGGATGCCTTCGAAAGTTGCAACGATGGAATTTGACATCTATATTTGAGGAGTATCGACGCTATGCAGGTCCCAAAGTACGGTTGCTCAACGAACAATTTATTGAATTATTTGATACGGATCTAGTGCGTGTCCCTAGTAATAAACCTAGTTGGCTATAATATGGTAGAGTCTCTTAATTCCTCATCCTTGATGTTTTACTACTCTCGAGCTATTATTCTCATTCAGCATATGCTTATCAATAAACTCGATGAATGGTTTCTCAAATTCTTTAACATGTCTTGAAGAGAGCTACATACATTCTCCCTGGTGCTTTATTATGGTTGAGTAACAAAAGCAAGTTGCGTGGTAACTGACAACAAGTTTCCATGGAAACCGCTGGGCCAACAAGCGAGCGAAATTTGATGCCGCTACCAAGTGACGTATGATCAAAACAAAAAGTGGTTACCCAACCCACCAGTCATCAATTTCACTCCTTCACTCTCCCCACTCTGCCTCGATATGGTTGCCTTGTCGCGCACCCTCGCATCGGCTCTTGCTAGACGCTCGTTCAACACTTTACCTGCTACCTCGCAGGCTGTCAACAGCGCCATGCGCCTTACTCCTACCCAGGACAATGGTACATTTTGAGATTCTCTCTCTTTTCCCTACTACTACTTTTTATATGCATTGGAACACACGCTGACCGTTCGATCTGGTGATATAGGCAATGCTATTCAGATGCGCAACAACCACACGACCGCCATTCCCGATTTCTCAAAGTACAAAAAGAACAACACCAGTGGAGACGCTAGCCGTTCGTTTGCGTATATGATGGTCGGTACCACCGGTCTTGTTAGTGCTGCTGGTGCTCAGGCTACTGTCAGTGACTTTTTGGCCAACATGTCGGCTTCGGCTGATGTCCTTGCTTTGGCCAAGGCCGAGGTTGACTTGAATGCTATTCCCGAGGGCAAGAACGTCACCATCAAGTGGAGAGGCAAGCCTGTCTTTATTCGTCACCGTACCGCCGATGAGATTGCTGAAGCCAACGATATCAACGTCCAAGACCTTCGTGACCCTCAAACTGATGCTGATCGTGTCAAGCGTCCCGAATGGTTGGTCATGTTGGGCGTTTGCACTCACTTGTAAGTAAATTCATCATCAATGCAAAAAGAGAGAGAGAGATGGATATTGATTACTTTTTATCAGGGGTTGTGTTCCTATTGGTGAAGCTGGTGATTATGGTGGTTGGTATTGCCCTTGCCACGGTTCTCATTATGATATCTCTGGTCGTATCCGTAAGGGCCCTGCTCCTCTCAACCTCGAGGTTCCTGGTAAGTTATTATTATTCTATTTATCCATCCCCAAACTCTTTCTGATCCACTCTCTCTCTCTCTCTTTCTTTCTTTTCCTTCTTTAGAATACTCTTTCCAAGAAGATAAGCTTATCATTGGTTAAGAACCGGGATTCATCATCACCACCAATACATAATAAAGTACACATCTTAGAGCCAGAAAAACTCCGTGTTTCTTCATTGCTTTTCTTCTCTTCATCCCACCCCCTACTCTTTTATACGCGTGTCATGTCTCTCGTTAAGATATACAGTGGTTTAACTACTATTCAATCGGCTTCAGCAGTCGTGTTTTCTACCTTTGTCGCAATTCACGGTGCTCAAGTTGCCGTTGCCACCATTGGTGGTCCTGACATGTCGAATCGTTGGCTACTACTCGGTCGTCCATTTTACCAAGACCAGCATTTGGAAGGCATACTTGTATCTGGTGCAGCGGTTGTTCACGTTTTAGCTGGCGTGGCAAAAGCTGGTATACGCGGCTATTGGGGTCAAAAGAACAACAACAACAACACGACGACACTACTTCCCTACCATCATATGGTTGGCTATGCACTCGTGCCAGTGATATGGCTTCATTATGATCTTGTGCGTACACTCCCTGTGCGTTATTTTGGTGATTCAGCCATGTTGGACTTTGGCCACATTGCGTGGGGTTTGCAGAATTGGCCCTTATTCACGTATACATTGCATGGAACCCTTATTGGCACAGCAGCATACCACATTGTCAGCGGCGCTTCACTAGCATATCAACGTACCTTTAAACGACGACGATCCGAAAAAGCATCATCATCATCGTCCTCGATCTATCGTCCACATAAAAAGATGGCTACAGCTGCCACAATCGGTCTCGTCTTGCTATCAGGTCTCTTCATTATCGGTCGTCAAACCAAAAAGATTCCCTTACGTTTTGAATACGAAGCCATTTACAAAATGCTGCTTCCTAATTAATGATCAACTCTGTAATTTATCAGTATAGAATAAAAAACAATGAGCAATGTAATGAAAATAAGAGCTGAGGGAATGGTGGTAGAGATACAACATGATACAAGGACAAGAGTTTTCGCGAGAGGGCATGAGGCAAAGTGAAAAGCGGCATTGAGGAGAGTGTAGGTTAATGATATAGAATGAATGGACACCACGCATGAATTTTGAACATCACCGTTGTGGCTGCAACATGCATCTTATAAGAATCACGTGCAAGTGCCATCCTTGACATGATGCTGATCTAGTCATTGTTCGACCCCACCCCGATGATAATTCTCGTCTCCATCATCTTCTTCACAAGCTTTTCTCGTTGACTCTAATGGCGGTGCACTCTTTTCTGTTTCAGTTGATAATAGCTCATTGATGATTCTTTTATATGGTTTGGGATGCTGTGAATGAATGTGTATGCTAACGTATACCAATAAGAGATATCGGATAGATGAGAGGTATTGGCCCAATGAACTACTACAAGTGATGGCGAGGTGAACTTGGCGATTTCCTTCAATCGAACGAGAAAACAAGCGCTGGCTTACCTCGTTTTCAATCCAATGCGTATTCATCCGTAGTGAACCAAATCAGCATATCCTCTTTTTCCCAACAAGCTTGCGTTTCATATCATGCTGCCTAGCAACGGTACCTCTTGCATCACGAGAAGATAACAATTCCTTCTTCACAGCTAAAGGAAAAAGTTAGCCGTAGCCTACCATCTCCATAACCTACATAACTTACCATCGTGCATCGATTGCTGATCCATCAAACAGTCCCTCAACAACCCCAGATACGTCGAGTGATATTGGCTTCTTCTGAACAATCAAGGAGGGTAGATAAAAATGCTGATCCAATGCGCGAGTAAAAAAGTGTGGCACATCCAATGTAGCTCTCATTGGGGGAAACGTACTTGATGAGAGACTTGAAAAATTGAATTGATAGTGGGCATACCTTTTCCTCGCTAGTTTTGGGATAGTCCACCACATCACCATCAGCCTTTGAGATTTTGACAGCTCGCAATGATTGTATTTCCTCGGTGCTTCCTCTCCGTATGATATGTATCTTGTAGCCATCCTATCAATCCAAGATCCATATATCCATAATATAGAGGAGAATGCAATATGAGTACATGATCCATCAAGCAATATGACTAGGCTTTACCTTGTCACAAGGATCCAACATCGCAATGATGACCACAACAATGAAACCTATGAATGAACATAAAGGTCAGCTCTCATTCACAGGGTTAATGTCCACAATGACCTACTCACATCAACTAGGATTTTGAGAGTGCCAGCAATCAAAGAGCATAGAGGAAAATGGTGGGCACGCGACAACATCCTTCTTATTTTTGTGATCGCATAGAATGATGAGCGTATCGTTGAGAAGATAATCCATTGATAAATTGGTGCATGAGCTGATGCTGTGCCCCATACCATCCGTTGCTATGGGTACTCTTGCTGCCATCATCTTCTTTGTTGGGCTGCTGCTGTTGCTGATTGCTGATATCGTCTTGAAAAAGCCTCCTTGTCAAAGTCGTTCGTTGTAGACCAAGATCAATATCACACCATGTCCTTCAACTCCAACCGGTGACCTGTGCATCGTTTACTTGAAGCGTCTCCTTTGACATGGAAGGCTACTAATGGGTTGTTCAATGTAAGTTGCAATGTTGCATTGAAGCTGCGTGACCAAGCTCTTACTTCAAAGGCTCATTTATCGCATTCAGTGTCCTTGATTCCCAAAAGCCAAAGGTTGGCTTGGTACTCGTTTCCTCGTTGGTGGCAAACGTAAAGAAGGATGGTATGTTGGAACACTACCCCGATTTTCTTTTGCAGCAGTCGCAGTTGTTACACCAGCTTCATGCACAATGAATCAAAGCAAGAACAAAAACAATGGCCACCAGCATTCAGATGTTCCTTCATGTACACTAGCTAGAGACATACTTTACAGCTGGCTATCTTTACTACTTGCACAATAGCTTGCCTTACGCAATCCATGCAAACACGGTTCAAATAAAGCTATTCTTCAATCTTTTCATACATGGTTGTACCCAAATCACTGTGCAACTGAATTGGGATGGGGCATGCGCGGTAAATGATCGTTTTGATATCCAAAAGCGTGTTGGCGATGTACAGCCAGTAACCGATAACCGTTGAATAGCTGCTTTAATGAGGAAGAAGTGTTGGATGATGGAGCTTGGTCTATGAATCAAAAAAGTATCATGCAACCTTTATTCTATATACAAATGAATGCCATTAGTGATAATCACTTGAGAACGAAGCGTGATCATATAGTTGTTGAAGGGGACCAGGTGGGATATCCACTGCTCTTTAGTCTTTACATTTCTGAGCTCGAAATTAAATGGTGGAAATCCAAGTGATTGTAACACCAGAACATGATATTGACCTTTGGCTCTAAATTGCCAAACATTGGCCTCCCATAAAATTTCAACAAGCACACCATTGAATAGAGGGTATGCTCCGCTGCATTATGCAGTTTACTACATGTCCGTAGGACGCAGTTTTTGTTTTCCAAATTAGGAAATTTCTATCTCTATCATGCTGTTTCAACATTGTTTCAAATGTGGAAAGAAATGGTGAGGTGGCCGAGTGGTCTAAGGCGGTAGGTTTAGGCCCTACTATCTTCGGATGCGTGGGTTCAAATCCCACCCTCATCAACATGTTTTGATCGATTGTCGCAGGTCACGTGACCTGGTTTTTGCTGGTTTTCTTAAAGCCCTTTTTCTTTTAATTGTAGCAACGTATGGAATCTTCTTGATTGGTATTATCTTTTGCATACAACGATCCATCTCTTTCACGATGCGCCAAACGTTTTTACTTCGCCAAACCCATATCACTTAGTCCCATCCAACAATCAAATAGCGGACCATCTTATAGAACAAGTCATTACCTTATATTCTCTTTATTCATTGTCGTCTATTTTGATTCGTGTGGTATTATCATCCTTTGTGGTCATCTTCTTGTGTGATCTCATAACTGCGTGGACATCTTCTAAATCTCGTATGTGGATCCAAAAAGAAAACGACATGTTTTAGTTATATACGACGCATGATGTAGCGCTATAGTTATTATGGTGGTGGTGGGAGTGGATGGTGTATAAAGTACAGGAGATTGGGTGGAATGACATCCATTGATGGCTGTCGCAAAGAAAAATCATGCCGATCCAAGTCCGATTGCTGACAAGACAACCAAGTACGTATATCGCCCTGGCGTATCATATGGATAATACTGTAGGATGCAGGTATTGTTGCATGTACATGCAGTTGGCATGGAGACATGTGGGCATGTGGGTGATGCTGGTTGACATGTAAGTAACCAAAATTGGACAATGAAAATGGGCGGAGGAGTCTCCTCTTTCTATTTGACACCAACGAGGAAATGAGGTACCAAGCCAAGCTTTCGACTTTGAGAATCAAGGATACTGAATGCGTAAATGAGCCTTTGAGGTAAGAGCTTGGTCACGCAGCTGCAATGCAACATTTCGACTGACATTGAACAACGCATTAGCCTTCCATGTCAAAGGAGACGCTTCAAGCAAACGGTGCACAGCTTACCAGAGGGGATGAAGGACATGGTGTGATATTGATCCTTGGTCTACAACAAACGACTTTGACAAGGAGGCCTTTTCAAGACGATATCAGCAATCAGCAACAGCAGTAACCCAACAAAGAAGATGATGGCAGCAAGAGCACCTATAGCAATGGATGGTATGAGGTATCTTTACGACCCGTTGTTCCTGCTTTTCGTGCCTCGAGACAAGAGCGCTCGGTTTCCACTAGGCTCAAGTTGCTATGGAAGGAATGTATGAATCAACTTAATATACAAGACACATTGACAATGCCCCTTTCTTTGTCCAAGACGTCTGACATGATCCAATTACTGCGAATGATTCGATGATGGGAGGAAATAGCAATTAGAAATGACAAGCATAGTTGTGCATGGATGTAGATGATGCTGTTGTAATTTTAGAACTATCATTGTACTCCCTTAAGTACCCATTAAGTTAATACAACGTACATCGATAAGGCGTGCTTGAATGTGGATACATGTAAAGGGAATGGTGTCAATTGGTGGTGTAAATGGGACATAGGTAGCCACTAGTACATTACAAGCAAAGGATAAGGAACACCAAATTAATTACACGGATCTCATCAATCATAGCTTTTCAAGGAAGTATATAATAATCCACATGGCCCATCTGCAATGGTAGGGATGGCTTCTTGGGGTTGGCTAATGATATAATGACTTTTCGTCCCATCATTGGTACTTCAATTGTCAAAGATAGCTGGTGGTGTGTGAATGTAGTAAAAATAAAACGTATGTCGATTGAATGATAGTAGGGAGCTTCATCAAGGAGGATGTTGTTTTGAAGAAGGGCTGATGGCTTACTACCACCATAGACCAAGTAGCCAACTTGATGGACGAGTGATGATGCTGCGATCCAGCCGATTTGCCGACCCAAGGTTGCCAACCTTCAAGTTGCGGGGATGATAGTCATTTTTAATAGCATCTTTCTACGATCCTTGTAGTATTTTGCAACCCGGGGCAAGGTGGGGTCATACAGCGAATTATTCCGAAGATGCGTAGATGTGGGGTATGCTGTCAACATATGACAAAACGTAATCGGTGATACAAGTATTACTGGCAATGCAGCTGCTTTGTCTCTCTCAATCTTTTGTTGATGACCATGCTATAGCACAGCTATGTAGTATAGCATCATCCCATGTCACAATATCCCCAATGTCATCCCTTTTTAGTAGACTTGATTATGCCTCAAATCAGTGTATATCAAAATGCTATATGTCATAAAGGTATCTGGTGCAGTCACCATCCTAAAAGCACTTGTCCCACATTGTATGTGAATCAAGTGATCCATTTCATCCATCTTGAACTTGACGGAAAAAAACTGTGCATCCATCATCAATCAGCAAATGCATTCGTGTGAAAATTTGATACACATCGTAGCTTGAAGAAGGATTCATGACCATCGTCGCGAACATACAGCGTATAAACGGAGGTTCTCGTGATGATGTCTCATTAGCTGAAATGGGCAATGAGACGAAGGCTGAGCAAGGTATCATCCCTTACTCCGCATTGATAATGGAATCATAGATTATATATTAACGTCAAATAACCGGGAGCACTACAAAGAGTTAGGGAAGGGCTTTTCTTGCTTATCTCACGGTGAATTGGCCAATGTAGAGGCTATTTTCATGGTTGCTATGAGACATGTCCCACAAAAACCAAATCGAGCTTATCTTTATATGGCGTATGCTGGTATTGGCGGGACGTCCAAAGCGGGCAAATATCGCCATTAAATACGACTTATGCGGCACACGTCTGTGCAACCCTTCTCAATCAATCAAAACACAAATCAGTATCACGAACCCCACGTCCAGGAACCAAAGACCGCTGTGTCACGCTGGTTTTGATTTCGGGGAAACGTTAAATGTCGTTTTGATCCGACAAAGCATAAGCATGTGTCAAAAGAAACCGCTATCGAGATCCACGAATGACTCAAAATCGAAGAGCGTCATCATAATGACCACTGTCATAGTCGTAGTGGATGATGATTATACTTGTCTTGAGAAGCGTGAGTATCTTGGATGGCCAATTCTCTATCACAATGGATTTATCATTATACATGATATCGTTCTCACCCAACCACCCATCATGGTTACTGGGTGACGAAAATGGCTAGCATCGGGAAAAGATACGGTTGATGTTGCATTCGTATTATGGACCCTAACGTAAAACGTGCGAGTAAAAAAAAAGGTATAAAAGCATCAAGGATCGGTTTGCTTCTCAAACGCTCAAGGGTATTATCATCTTATCATGAAACTTTCTACTTTGTTTGCTGCCAGCTTGTTCGCACTTGGCGTCACTGCAAAGCCTATCAAGGGCAACCAAAACGGCATTGTTCCCGGCAAGCACTATGATCGTATCTTTATCATTTATCACGAGAACAAGGATTACGATGATGTCCAGGCTGATGATTACTTCCCCACCATTGCCGAAAACCACAACGGTAAGTTGCAACCTGTAGATGGTTATGATGTACTCACCTTATTGCATTGTAGGTGTTGTGTTGACCAACTATCATGGCGTTACTCATCCATCGCAACCCAACTATGTAAGTATGATGAAAGGAATCAAATGGGAAAATTGGCTCATTATTTCATGTACTACGTATGTAGGTTGCCTTGATCTCTGGTTCTATCGAAGGCATCAACCGTGATAACAACTCTGACGTTGATCGTCAATCCATTGTGGACCTTTTGGAGAAGAAGGGTATCTCTTGGAAGTCGTACCAACAAGGCTATCCTGGTGGTTGTTTCAAGGGCGAGGAAAGCGGCACCTACCGTCGCAAGCACAACCCCTTCATGTCGTTCACCAATATCCACAATGATGAAAAGCGTTGTGCCAACATTGTTAATGCCGATCAGCTCTATGATGATATCAAGACTAACAGCGTTCCTCAATTCGTGTGGTTCACTCCTGATGTAAGTATTGGGCAAGTTGGGCTATATGTTTACATACAAAGATTAACATGGATGATTTACTTTTAGATGAACAATGATGGCCATGGTAAGACCCTGCATTTTCGTATCCTTGGATTGAGGTTTACTCACGCATTGAATAGATACCGATCTTGCTTACTCCTCCAACTGGACCAAGAGCTTCATTGAGCCCCTCATGAAGGAAAAGAACCTTACCAAGAATACCTTGTTCGTGCTTACTTGGGATGAAAATGACACCTGGACCATCCCTAACCAAGTCTACACTGTTCTTTTTGGCCCTGCTGTCAAGCGCTCTGTTAAGACCGATGACACCGCTTATAACCATTACTCGGTCTTGAGAAGCGTTGAGGAGAACGTAAGTATTAAAAGCAATAAGAGAAGTGTAAAGTTTTATTCATTCATGGCTATTAGTGGCATCTTGGCAACCTTGGTCTCAATGATCTTAACCATACCGCCATCCGCGTCAAGGACAACTGCTAAGCAGTTACATTTGTATTATCATTATCTTATTGCAGGCTACAATAAATGTACATGTACTTTTATCAAAATTGGTTCACTTTTGCCAAAGTTGAATTGTTAGCATGCATGATCCACTTTTGCTCCTTTATGATTAAGCTATCCCACAAACCTTTGTTCCTTCCATTGTACTATGCATCACGAGGATGAGCTATGCTCACTTTAGTTAAAGATCCCATCCTTCAAGTAAATCATTCGCTCTCGCATGAAGCTGCTCATCCGATTATTTGCATCACTATAAGATCCCACATTCAAACTTGATATTGCCTAGGATTATGCCCACACATTTATTTTGCAAAAAAGGACATAAAAGTGAGATGCTGCTGCTGTAGTAGCAATTTAGCGGTAGCGACGAAGGGAAAGAGTGTTGCGTCTCTTCCAGTTGGAGTAACGACCAGCACCCTTGGTCTTGGTGTACAAGTGACCCTTGCCCTTACCACGGCTCTTCTTGCCAATGGAGGTAAGACCACGGGCTTCACGGCGCTTGTGAACGGGGTTGACGATCCAGTTGATACGGGCATCACGACGAATAGCCTTATGGGAGGGGTCAACAAGGATAACTTCAAAGTACTTGTAGGTAGCATCTTGGTTGATCCAGTAAGAGTTCAAGACACGAAGGTTGGCACACTTGCGACCAACACGTTCTTCGGCAGTGGAACGAAGGGAACGTTGGTACTTGAGTTGGCTAACACCCTCGTTGACAGGCTTGCCATAGGTAGCACCCTTGGGAACAGGTCTCTTGCGGCCACCACGACGAACACGGATACGGTAGATAACGTAGCCTTGCTTAGCCTTGTAACCAAGACGACGAGCCTTATCAGGACGAGAAGGGCGGGAAGCACGATGGCACACGTTCAATTGACGGTATTCCCAGCAACGAACACGCAACAAGAAACGGAAGACATCAGATTGCTTCTTGCGGTAGAGCTCCTCGAGATACTTGTAGGCACCCATGATCTGAATGGAAGTCGAATGTGAGTGTCGAATGTACAAGGAGATCCCCAATCCATCTTCCTATCAATCCATCCATCCCATTCACGCATTCATCCATCCATCGTAATCAAAGACGAATGCACTCCTATCCCATCATCCATCCATTGTCATATCCATATAGCGTACCTTATGTTCGAGAAAAGAGGAGGATACAACAGCTGTGCGAGGTTGCAGCCCAAATTGGCAATCGCTCTGTTTCACCGCTAATGATTGGATACCGTATGCTTTAACAAACTTGTTGCTATGCCAACGTATTTATACCCCATTCTTATTTCATACATAAAGGGTTCGTTGTTATATCATTTGGAAATCATTCCATATCTTTATTCATGTCGTTGTATCATAAGCGATTATGGGCCATTGTTTCTATTTGTTGTTGCTGGTGATATGCCGATCATGCGACCGCGTGTCGGGATTATTGTATCCTTAGAGTGGAGTGAGTTTCATCTCCTTTCAGCGCCTCTTCTCTTTGTGTGCTCGACCATGAACCGATAACTGCAACCATTACGCCACAGACATGAATGCCGACGACTTGACCACCTTGACGACTTTTAATTTCGACGTTCCTGAAGGCGACAACAGTGACGAATGGGGACTCTACCAGGTCTTCAACAAGTTCAAGGCTGCTGTTTCGGGACAAACACCTGCCAATGCTTCAACACACAGCGATGAGGAATTGCGGTCCACTGGTAATTAACCTTGGCTCTTGCAAAGACAATGAAGGAATGCTGATAAAGATATGGGCTATAGAATCAACGGCAGGGTCAGAGCAAAGGCATATTTTTGTTACTACACCCACACCACCCGCTTCTTGCAAGAGCTCCACTTGTACTATTGGATTGCCTACCCAAAGCTCTATACGAGCCCCATCATCTACAGCAGTAACCACGGTGACGGCATCAGCAGTGCACGAGGATGATGTCAGCCGACAACAACAACAGCAACAACAGCAACAGGATGAAGGAGATGACTATCTTGGCCAACCTATCAGTAAAACGGCTTCGATTGATAGCGACACACATTCAGTATCCACCACATTTTCCATATCCACTTCGCATTCATTGAGTCGCATCATTGCTCGACTTCGAGGCCAAAAATCAGACAAGGAGTTTTGGATGTCAGATGAACAGTGCAAGGAGTGTTACAAGTGCCGTAAGCCTTTCAAGCTACTACGAAGACGACATCATTGTCGCATTTGTGGTATGTGTGTATATGCATATGTATATGTATGTTTCCCACGACCCCATCCCACTCACTTTTCCCTCTCCCCTTTCATTTCAGGGCAAATCTTTTGTGGCAAGTGTGCATCTCATACTATCTCGGGTCAGCTTTACAACCAAAAGGGAGAAGTTCGTGTATGCAACTTTTGTTTCCGAGAGCATCACATGGGACGAGATGCAAGTGGAGAAACAGCAATGAGAAGCATTGATCCATTACCCGAACATCAATTATTACCACACAATGCATCCGAATCAGTGACAATCATTCCATCTCAACCACCACCAAGCGCACCACCCAAAATGCATATACCCACTCCCACTGTAAAACATCCCAGCAGTCTCAGTCAACAATATGGGGATTCCGATGCAACCACTGTACAACTAGAGATCACTACCGATGCATCCAGTCTACATGATCATCCAAGGCCTTCTTTTCAAGCGAGCAATACTACTACTGGTGCTACTACAATTGCTGGTAGTAGTGGTGGTGGTGGTACCTTGTCACGTTCAGGATCCATTTCAGCAACAGCACCAGGAGGCATGAGTGATGTGGATATGGAACAAAATGGAGATGGTGGCTTACGACGATTGTTGGATGCGAGTGCATCATTATTGAAATCTTCTCGGCCACGTTCAAATACATCATCGACAGTGGTGGTGGAAGATCCTCGGCATGTTAATTCCAACCATGGTTCGCCTTTGCCTTTTCAAAGCAATTCGTTACATGATCGTGGTGGTGGAATGTTGGTGGCGGATCGAGAGCTTAGTCCATTCATGAGTCATGGTGTCACCGACGAAGAAGAGGAGGATGATATGGAATACCAGCTATATGATCTTTATAGTCGGCCAGCAAGCCATCCTGGTGGTGCATCATTTCGAATGCCATCCTCTGGATCAAATCAATCACAACCTGTGATGATCAACAAGGTCGACTCAGCTACCTCTGTCAACATGCATGATGCAGTGGATAGTGATGATGAGGCATACGACAATCGTTTACGTTTAAAGCGCACGGAAGAATTACGAGGTGTGGGACCTGAGAGATCATTATCCTTGAGACGACAAAGCATTGGCAGCTATCGTTCTGGATCAAGGTCAGCAACTGCACAGCATCGACATAAGGGTATCAGGATCAATACATCCAATCTTCCAAAAGCGGATTATGCATTGTTACAAAGCGAAGGATGGTCTCCTGCTCCATTCATGTCTCCCTTTGATGACAAGTACGCGAACACCCCCTTTGAGCACACTGCATTCAAGTCGAGATTTTTTGGGCCGCGTAGTCGAAGGATATCAGCTCCACCACCGAATGTAGAGCTTAGTTATGGTGCTCTTTTACATGCTCGTCGAATGTTGCGGCAACTTATGGCTGATGCTAGTTTCTCAAGTCTCTCCGATCAAATGAAATCCGATTGGGAGGGGATCATCACCAACTTGTTGCTCAAAGTCACCGACAATGTGCGTCCTGATGTACGATCGGGTGATGACATGGATATCCGGCACTATATCAAGATCAAAAAGGTGCCTGGTGGTCTTCCATCTGACAGCTTTTATGTTAAGGGTGTCATGTTTACGAAGAATGTGGCCCACAAGCGGATGGTGCGTAACATCTCTCAACCTCGTATCTTGATTCTACTCTTCTCATTGGATTATTCACGTGTTGAAATGGAGAACCAGCTCATGTCCATTGAACCGGTGATTACTCAAGAAAGGGAACACATCCGCAAACTCGTCAATCGCATTGTTGCTTTGCGTCCTTCCTTGCTGCTTGTCAAGTCCACAGTGTCACGTGTCGCTCTCGAATACTTGTTGGAAGCCAACATCCCTGTTATTCACAATGTCAAATACAGCGTGATAGAGGCTGTGGCAAGGTGTACTCATGCAACCATTGTCACATCAGTGGATAAGTTACAGCTTGGAAGCTTGTCATTGGGCCATTGTGGCACTTTTGAAATACGCACGTTGATACATGAGTGGATACCCAATCGCAGAAAGACATATTTGATTTTCGACGAGTGTCAGCCTGATCTCGGTGGTACCATTGTTTTACGTGGAGCAACCAATGAGACGCTTCGATTAATTAAGCGGCTGATTGATTTTATGGTGTTTGTGGTCAACAATCTCAAGCTGGAGACATCCTTATTGCGTGATTCATTTGCAAAGAATCGTAGCCTCGATCAGCAAGATAGCAAAAGCAAGGATGATTCACCCATATCACCGGATACTGAAGCAGAGGAAAAGGGAGCAACATTTGCATCGGCATCAATTCAGGATATGGATACCTCCGTCAACAAATTTATTCATCTCTACCAAGACACCGTTTTATCGGCATCACAATTTGTTGTCTTTCCAAAACCTTATCTATTGACATGCCTCAAGGAGACCAATGACAAGCTGGCAACATTGGAAGCTTCTGCTGCAGCTAGTTCATCGCCAAGCGGGAAAGCTGAGAGACAAAGCGTCAGCAGCAATACCGATCACCCGCCACATCCATCCTTTGACGGGGAATATGAGCATTTGGTAGCAAGGAGGAATCAGCTGGCGCGTGCATGGGCAGCTTACGTTCGAGAGAGCATCGACCACATCAATCCATTTTATCACCAAAACATCATGGTGCTGTATTCCAATGTCTGCACCATCACCACTGTACCATGTCAAGGTCCTGAAATTCGCATCTTTGAGTATTATTGTCCACCTGGTGATAAGACACTCGGCCAATACATATCCGATCTTTGTCGTGACGCATTAGAATCATGCCCTTCGTCCATGTGTGAGCATCCTGTGCATCATCATTACAAGTCCTATGCTCATGGGAATGCACGTATCAATGTCATGATCGAAAGCTTTCCATGTCCTCAGTCTGGGATGTCCGACAAGATATTGATGTGGAGCTATTGCAAGGAATGTGAGCAACCTACGCCAGTGACCCCAATGTCTGAGAATACGTGGAATTACTCGTTTGGCAAATTCTTAGAGATTTGCTTGTATCAACGAGGAGTACAATGCCGTGCCGATATTTGTCCTCATGACATTGGGTTGCATCATGTACGTTACTTTGGATACAAGGATTTCGCTGTTCGATTCCAATATGAGCGTATCGATTTGCTGGAAGTGGCGCCTCCTCCCATGAAGCTATTTACGCTGAGCCAGGTCCAAATCGATCTCAAGGAGAACGAGTTCAAGACGTTGCGTAGCAAGATTAGCCGATTTTATCAATCCATCATTGAACGAAACAAGGCATTTCCTTTTGATTTGGTGGATCCACGCAAGTTGGAAGCATGCAAGGCTGAATTGCAAGAGATCTCGCATCGATCGGATAGCGAAAAGAAACAAGTATTGCAGATTCTTCAAAAGGTGTATGCACGCACAGATCCAACCGATGCATTGACCATCAATTGGGTGAGACGCATCCTCTTTGAGCAAATCACGCATTGGGATATTGAATATGCCGACTTTGTACGACACTATTTGCAACCCGAACGAGAATTGCGCAAGATCACAGCAAGCCATTTACGCAAGGTATTCCCAGCTGATATGCCTGAAGAAGCGAGAGGAGGTGAACGCACCAAGCGGGCAGCTGAGATGACTGATTTGCCATTATTGGGAACCGAGTTGGATGATGATTATGATGATGACGATGACAACGGCAGCTATGATTTGGAACAACAACAACGCCAACGACCACCTGCCATGTTACCAAAGTTATCATGTTCACCTATAACATCAGAAAACGTTGATGATTGGAAAGGAGGAAGCATCATGGATGAAAAGCAAGAGGAGGATGAAGGGGATCAAGGCAAAGACAAGAAGAGCGTATCATTGGATGAACATCCATCATTCTTACAGCATGAAGTTCGACGTCGATTGTCCTTGGAATTGATGCGAGAATTCAATGCAAAGTTCAAACAAGAAGAGGCTTCACCACGAGAGAAAGGCGTTGGATACGCAAAACCCAAAGGCAACCAAAATACCAGCAACATGGCCCCTGGTGTCAATAATACCCCATCGAGGATACCAGTGTTACATCTTGGTCACCAAAACAAGGCCAAGCTTTCACCCCCTCTATATGACACTTCAGTATCACCTTCAGCCGTTTATGATGGCACTCGACCTTCCGTACAAATTCAGCCTGCCGAACAACTTCATCAACCAGAAAGCATGAGAAGACGCAAATCAATGCTACCGGATTGTCGATACGACTTGCTATTGACGGGTGATCATAATGTCAGCGGAGGTGGTCAACTTTTCCCAAATACAAAATCACCCTTTGGCAACCCAAAGCACGCCTTGCAGCATATTCGACCGCATACATTTACTGGCAGCAGGAGTAATGAAGACACATTATCATCAGCAGCAGCAGCAAAGAGTGATCCAAAACGTGCTTTTCCTCCACCACCACCTTCTACTGCATCCCATGGACGCCAATTTCGATCACGACTCCCGAGAAAAAAGACATCATTGCAAGTTTATACGCGTGTGAATGATCTTGTGAGAGAAAATATGGAAGATGAATTACCAGATGAAGAGCGTATGCATATGGTCAACCAAGTCATTGATGAGCATCCTCCTGCACCAAGCGGTGATTCAGTAGACTATTTTTCACCTATGGCGCCCTACACCAATCGAGTGACGGAGGCCCCTCGACCCTCCTTCTTTTCACAACACTATCAAGGTGGTGGTGGTGGAGGAGGTGGTGGTGCAACAGAGCCCATCACTGATTTTGGAATGGAACTTGAACGACATCCACCACCAGCTGTGGAACTTTTGGAACCTCCACCCGTTAGTGTCATGGCAGGCGTGTCTTCGAATGATATCCGCAACCCTGATGAGGATGATAGTGAAAGCTTGCAAAGTGAAAACCGGCAAATGCTTGGGGATAAAGCACGTGATGACAAGTCGCAGCAGCAGCAGCAACAACAACAACCTGAAAAGAGCTCCATCATGAAAACAATCACAAGTTTTCTTACCGATAGTGGGGTTGCTAGTTTACTTCCTTTGGAGTATCCACTGTAAGTA
Organism: Lichtheimia ornata; assembly: GCF_029851405.1. Taxonomy (NCBI): domain Eukaryota; kingdom Fungi; phylum Mucoromycota; class Mucoromycetes; order Mucorales; family Lichtheimiaceae; genus Lichtheimia; species Lichtheimia ornata. The sequence continues at coordinate 56,799 of NW_026695373.1, forward strand.
TTTCATTTAAAAGAGCGGGGATTGTAGAGATACTAATAGTGTTGCCTAGGCAACCTACCGAGCACATTTTCCCTGATTCATTTGTCATTGTCAATGAAGAAAAGCCAAGCACCATTATTGCCTACACACTCAGTTGCCATGACTACCTTGCCAAATTGTATGGTGCTCAAGATTCAGCATCCGAGTTTTCAGTCGATGATAGCATCGTGAATGGTTCAACTGATATGCCTATGCCAACCGAAAGCAGCACTGATTCTTCACCCATGCCGGCACCTGATATTCAAGAAACATTAACACGTGAATCGGGATCACATATGGGATACAGTAAGTCAACGATGCTAAAGTGAATTTGGATACAGCATTGAATTGGCCTCATTTATAGGCTTCAGAACGGGAACGGGAACGACCAAGTTCGTGTGCAAGGTGTTTTTCGTTGAGCAATTCGATGCTTTGAGGCGTAATTGTGGATGTCACGAGAGCTATATCCATTCTTTGGCCGATTGTGTGAAATGGGACTCATCGGGTGGAAGATCAGGTTCAGCGTTCCTAAAGACAGCCGATGATCGCTTATTGATGAAGCAAGTATCACGATTCGAGCTCGATGCGTTTTTACGTTTTGCACCTGCCTACTTTCATTACATGTCGGAAGCATTTTTCAGCGAGGTAGGTTATTCAAATTGTACATTCCTTCATCATCCTGATTTTCTATTATTAGCTCCCTACTGTGCTAGCAAAGATTTTCGGATTCTACAGCATCAGTTACAAGAACACGGTTACAGGAAAGTCAATGAGGATGGACGTGCTTGTCATGGAGAATCTATTCTATCAACGAAAGATTAAGCAGGTAAGGGACATGTTCATAGTAAGGAATGATGATGATGATCCTGATCGGTTTTTTCAAAAGATTTTTGATCTCAAGGGCTCGATGCGTAATCGACATGTTCAATCTACTGGAAAGCAGGATGAAGTATTACTGGATGAAAATCTCGTTGAATGTAAGGGGATGCATGACATGCTACATGTTTTTCAAAAAGCTGACCACCTTGTTATACATGTAGTAATCTACCATTCACCATTATTTATACGTGCACACGCCAAGGAACTTCTTCGTAGCTCTCTTCACAATGATACGCTCTTCCTCTCCAATCGTAATGTTATGGATTACTCACTTTTGGTTGGCATCGATGACGAACGGCAGGAGCTTGTGGTTGGCATTGTCGGTATGTATTTATTAATTGGTGAATCTTAACCGTCAACTAACGTGGTTTAAACAACCCCCTTGTATGCTCTTTTAATATGTCAAGATTTCATACGGACATTCACATGGGATAAGAAATTGGAGAGTTGGGTCAAGGAATCTGGTATTCTCGGTGGTGGTGGTAAGGGTCCAACAATTGTATCGCCTCGACAATACCGTATCCGTTTCAGAGAAGCCATGGAGCGTTATTTCCTTATGGTGCCTGACGAGTGGTCATTAACACGACAAATTCGAGCACCCTATACCGGCTTGTATCATCATCATCAACAGCAACTTCTTCCAGAGCAGCCAATGATCCAATCACCCCTTCAACAGGAGCAACAGCAACAACAACCACAGGAGTGAGAGTAAATGAGATATATATATCAGTAGACACAGAGTCATTGTAAATACAAGTAACACAGACGTACATACCTAGCAACAATAGATCTCATTGGCATGTGTAATAATTCGTATTGCAATAATCCCTAATCGGTTTGTGGGTAGCGAAGAAGGGGGGGGGCATGTGTGTGGGCGGGACGTCATATGCACTTTTGCCAGATGTATAAAAACCAAGGAGTAGTATTCGTCCCTGAAAAACACAAGAAGAAGAAAAATGTTCATCAAGTTTGCTATGGTGGCCTATGCTGCCACCTCATTTATCATCAACAATAGGGTGGTGGCTGCAGAAAAGAGTGTTATTGTTGTGAATCAATGTGGTCATGATCTTCAAGTCGGCTATCAAACGAATGGCGAACCCTATGGTCAAGTGATCTCTGTTGCTCAAGGTGATAGCACGGATCTTCCCATTGAGGATGATTGGGCGGGTCGTGTATGGGCTAGGAAATCGTGTGATGTGCATGATTGTACACTTGCAGGTGCAGAAAATCCAGCCTCTCTTGCCGAATTCAAGATGAATGGAGCCGATGACATCGATTATTACGATGTTTCCTTTGTCGATGGATACAATCTTCCTATGCGTATCGAGCCCGATGAAATGTCCAATGATCAACCTAGTGATGAACGGCACTGTCAACCTACATTTTGCAACCAGACACCTCCATGTCCCGATGATTTAGCTTTTTATCATGCAGAAACAAACGACTTGGCTGGATGTCAAAGTGCTTGCTCACGCTACAAGGAAGATGCTTATTGTTGCACGGGGAAGTATAACGAACCTAAGAAATGCACCAGCAACCACTTTGCCAGAGTAGTCAAACAAGCATGTCCAGATGTATACACATACCCATTTGATGACAAGATTAGTGTTTTCGGATGCCAGGCAGAAAGCTACAAGGTCACCTTTTGCCCTTAATTGAACCATCATCGTTTCAGCATCATTCATCATTATCATCAACATTTTCCATTTTTCATTGTCTTATAAAGAGCATCATGCATAAAACAAAGAGTTTGATTATTATTGAATTTGGCGGGGTATATGTAATCTATCGAAGCATATTGGGTGTTGGGGGAATGAGGTAATTTGAGGGTGTCGTTGGTGTTACTGGTGATGGTGCGATGCTCTTTTCATCCAACGGGAGATCTTGATCGGATATCGCTGATGATACGCAAAGAAGAGTGGATGTCGAAGAAAGCGAAGCACTCATCCTTAACCGATTCATGACACGCACAGCTTCCACGGCACTCCGAAGCGTCCTTCGAGGACAAAAGTTTTGTCGCACGGTTTGCAATAAGTCGACATTGGTTGCACTTTGTCCTATTAGCCATTTGTCACATAAAGCCTCGCTTGCAGTGGGTCGTTGTTTTGGATCCAATGTCAATAGCCGAGTGATAAAATCTTTGGCTTTAAGTAGTAAAGTGAGATCCACATTCATTCTTTCTATCACAATGACACCACCACTTACCATCCTGTGAAACTGTGTTCCAATATCGATCATGAAATTCGTAACGTGCATTTGTGATTTGATTTACAAGTTCCATCTTTCCACTTTCGCCTTGAAATGGCTGATATCCACAAAGCCTAAATGATACATGAGTGATATGGTTATAGAAATAGCTTCGAGGGTACTTACAATGTATAGGTGATGACGCTACATAGCAATGATGAATAGCAGCAGCAGCAGCGATCTTGGTTAGTTTGATTCCTTACAATCCCTAAATCCCATTACATACCCAACGGCCCAAATGTCAACAGGTGCACCATGATCTTTTCGTTGTAATACCTCGGGTGCTGGAAGATGAATGGGATTAGTTAGCACATGTTCACACCACCAGTAGTTGTAATGATGGTTGATGCTTACCAACATATCCTGGCGATCCACACACAGTCGTTCGTGAAATGGGTGATTCTTCGGAATCGATAAGTTTTGCGATACTAACGAAAACAAAGAGTTAGGAGATTCAGGAACATGGATGGATGGGGGGAGAGAGGGGTGATTTAGTTAAAAGGGGTGTGGCTCATCACACAATGTTTCACATTACCCAAAATCGCATATGGCGAGTTCAGCATCAGAATCAGGGCTCTTGAAAAGTAGGTTTTCTGGCTTGAGATCTGCACACGTGATATAAGAGAAAGAAAGAGAGGAATACAGAGAATGTTATCAACATGATGCATATTGCGTACAATGAACAACACGTACCTCTGTGAACAACGTTTCGTGCGTGTAGGTATTCAAGGCCCTTCAATACCGACCGTATCATTGTAATTGCATCCCTTTCGGTAAACTTTCCACGTTCAAAGAGTCGATCAAACAATTCACCACCCGTCGCTCTACCATCCATCGACAACCAAATGTCAAACTTTGTTGCATAAATGGGGTCGTTTCAGTCATCTCCACTTACAGCTCAAAGACCAGATAGAACTTTTCCCTGTGTAACAAATTTCCCGTTAGCCAACAGCTGCCAACGCATGAATTGCAATTCATCTTGTCACACACAATGAAAGGTACAACAAGGATAGTCATCAAAGAAGGCTCACCGAGATTCAAACCAATCGTAAAACTGAAGCACGTTTGGGTGGTCAATCCCTTCAAGAACTGCCATTTCGGAATACACCATGCTGTAATTGACCTTGTCTTTGGGAATCACCTTGATCGCTACCGGCAGCTGATCTTGCAGACGAATGGCGGTTTTGACATTGCCGAATGAACCAACACCTGTATAGAGAGCTCGTTTGTAAGCTTTTGGCAGTGGAAATGGAAAGGAACAAGCTGACCTATGATGTCTCCAATTTTGTAGTCGCGCTTCTTACGATGGGAACGTGGCTGGTATAATCCTTTATGAATGACTGTATGGAATACTTGTCGAATGCGCATTGTCAATAAAAGGTAGAGAGGATAAAGAGGGAAGAAAAGCAATGTATCTTTTTACCTGATTTGATCATTCATTTTTAGCAACGCCTTGTCTCCTCGGCAACCACCACCACAACCAACAATCAACCATCCCCAACAACAACAAGTAACATGAACACATCGGCATTAAACTTTATGCGTTGGTTACCTTGACCCTTTCAATACGCTACTTTCTTTATCCATTACTCGACCATCTCATCTTCCTTGTTGTATTATTGTATCAAGATCCGCTGCAAGAATAATAAACCTCCTTGGTAGAATGATATGGTGGTAGTAGTTGTAGTAGTCTCCCCAAAACCCTATGTTGTGCTTCCATGTCTAATGCATCTTCCCATCATTTCAGGGAGAGGTAATAGAACTGAAAGAATGGCAAGAAAAGACGACATATCCACTCAGCTTTGTCATGCATATCCCTTTCTATCCCCTTCTCCTCTTCCCCTCCCCTTCCCTCCTCGCCGCAACCAATCTTTTCTTTGGGGGGGATTGTGTGTGTGGATGTTGAGCACTATTGTCACTGCTGCCATTCCCTACATACTACTAAATACTGCCACACCAACTGTCACCCCTTTTCTAGGGGAGAATCAATGGTATCGAGCTTCATCACCACATGCAGCAACCATTCACCAAAATCTTTATATAAGTTTACTTGTTGATCATCAACAATCGTTGCTGCATGCAGTAAGGCTCAAATTGAATCACGCTTGCATAATAATTGTAACACGGATATGGCTTACTGAGGGTATTACTATGGGGTGTTGTTATGGGTCACACCTTGTTGAAAGAAGAGTGCACTGTGGCTGCGACGTTTATTATTACTGGGGCTAATCCCATGATTGTCGCCAACACAGGGGCTACGAATAGCAATCTCATGAATGGATCTCGTGTTGAAAGACACGATAATAACGTGTGCTGAATCCTCTCTCTTGTGTATTGCCATAGTGATGGATGCATACATGAGGATGGGGAGCGTATAGCTTTTGGATTGTGTATCAGGCGTTTTAGTGATAGTGCATTATCCATAGACTAATGCTGATTCGAAAACTAGGCGTGGTCATCTTTTTGAGTATACAACACCACATAAAAAATTACATCCACCTATTATCGTTCTCTAAACATAGGCCACGAAGCCTCTTAAAAATAGTTTGGTAGCTGCACGTGCATGCGTTGTCCTATGTGTGAAGTATTCTTAGAGGGGGAAGCTCCCATTTTTTGCAGACACGTGAAGCGTTGTGATCATTTTAATGGTTCATTCAGTGGCCAGTTTTCATACCAATTGTTTTTATGTTTCGTGTGAGAGGTGACATGGTTTACTACGCTATCCCTTATATGATTTCCCATCAATTGGCATGGTCCTTCAAACAACGGAATAATAATACGTCTGCTATTTTGCTGTCAATCACCAAGTAAATGACCCGCCATGGATATTACCTTTGGATGCTCATTTCGTTAGTCACCTATCCAAGCAGTGATACGTAAAGAAAATGTGAGCATTCTCATGATCCATTATCGCGAGGTTCCTTGTGCTAAGAAGCTTCCCTTTGTTGTTAGTGCGGTGTTTTGCGAAGCACATTTAAGAGTGATGGGAGCTAACCACACACTAATAGGCTGATTTCGGTTGCAAAGCGAATCACCTATGCTAAATACCAAGGCACTCGGACGAGATTCACATGTGTGATACACGATTGCTGTCAATGTCGAGCAGCATCCTCCTCCCTTAAGACTCTCGATGATGTTAGTGGATAAACAATCAAGATGGACATAAGCCAGGATGACGTTATTCGTTATGCTAGTGCATGTTAACAATCACCATACCGCAATAGCTTTGTTTTTCTTTTCATTTGCAGCTTAATAATACACGTAATGATTGGACATACATAACGAAAAGCAAGAGCCCTTTAATGATCTAGGTATTCTTGATTATCAAACATTAGCACTATGGTAACTTCTCATGGATGATCTATCAATGTTAATCGAAAACACTATAAGCGTGGTTGTGCGAGGTGGAATGGATCACCAAAGAAAATTAAAAAAGAAGATCCAAAAATGTACAAATTGAAAAGTGAACCCTTGATGCATGAACAACAACAACAACAACAGATACGAGGTTCCTAACGTCGATGCATGTGGTGTTGATCATCACACAAAGAGCAATCAGAATGATTCCCATTATTTCTTTCGGGACAATGACACCCCTTCTTTGCGCTGAATGAATGGTAGACCCCTTTTGATGCGAGCAACACAATAATAATAACACACAAGGGCCGTGCGTCTTGCATAAAGCAAAGTTCCGATTCACCCCATTCCTCTGATATTTCCGCCTTTGTTGCCCGTATCGATGTTCTAAGTGCTTATCTTCCTCTCTTTATTTGTAGACTCTTTCTTTCTTCTCTTTTCCACATTTGTCTCCCCTCACGCGTCCCACATTATCAAAAGAAGAGAGAGAGACAATGAAATCACCATTGCAATCATCTTCATTGTTCACAGCAGCAGCAGCAGCCGCGTATGGGTTTGAAGGTCGTAGGTTCTTTCCACAACAGCTTACACCTCCAGAAGAGTCATTTGATGATGAGAATCAGCTACCGACACCTGAAGAATTTGATAAGATTGTGAGCGATTACCTAAACAACCTTAGTCCCAAGAAGAGAGACAAGGCCTTGGTGGATCAAAAACGGTACCAAGTGATCCAACAAGTGCTTAAGGATCCTAGGAATACGGCGATCTCCACAGCACAATTCCGTTTTTGGGTCAAAAAGATGTTCCAATTGCAGCCTGGTACGGTGGGACTTGTGTGCCACGATGGCAAGCCTGTAGCAATGAAAGAGCAAATCTACTCGATCCTTGTCCAGGCACATAGAGAAGCTCAACATGGTGGTCGAGATAAAACATCAGCCTTAGTGAGTATACCACCACCACACGTGTGTGTAAGCATCATCATCATCGATCACCAAGACTCAATGTATCCCATTTAGGTGAGAAGAAAGTTTTCTTGGATTCCAAAGGAGCTCGTGGCAAGATTTGTACGACATTGTCCCTTTTGCATCACACGTAGAAATGGCGGGCAAAGCCCAGGGGTTTTTACACAACAGCATAAGATGCACAAGCCCAATCAGTGCATCAACAACAATACTCCCAGGCACAGCTTTGATGCATCCTTTTTATGTACACCTTCCATGTACGAGGATAGTGATTTTTCATCCACTACAGAGAATGGTTATGGAGCATCACCAACCAGCTATGCCTATTCCTCATCCACTTCACCTGCAAGACGCGATAGCACATCTATGTACGATAAGGAAGAAGAAGACTTTTTACAAGCATACGCACGTAACGGAGGATTCCATCCTTTTATCACTCATCCCAATGCAACGGCAGCAGCAGCAGCAGCAGCGGTTGCGGCTGTAGCTTCAACATCCACAACACCATTTTCCACAACTTCTACTACACGTACTCCTAATTCCGGTGCACCCACGCTCTTTGATGATCATACATCCTCACCTACGTCACAAAATATTTTCTACCAAGCATCCACAGCAGCAGGGTATCTAGGGTATCCATCTTATTATTACCCCAATGTCCTGGGAATTGTCCCATGTGATAACACGCCAACAGGTATTGAGAACCACCACCATCAACCACCACCACCCGTGGATTCCACTGTCACCACCAATAGCCATCCATCAACAGAAGACACTACAGCAGATATCCTTGCCCATCATCATCGTCATTCTCAACAACAGCAACAACAACAACAACAACAACCTCTTCCACCTACTACTCCATCCAATAATACTTTTATGACTTATCCAAACGACGATACCAATAGCAACAATCATGTGCTCTTATGACGTTCCTTTCCATCTACAACTACTACTTATACTAGTAATAAACCAATAAACAAACATTATATTTTGTGTGTGTGTGCTTGTGAGAGAGAGTGTGTGTGTGGGTGTAATGCATGCCATCTCCACTATAACTGAGTTACGTGTGTGTGCCTTCAAAAATGCCGACTTTTGGGGGTGGGGGGTTTTCTCTGCCAGCGTATGTATGTATAATGTGTGTGCTTGCTTTGTTTGCTGAAGGTGAGTTGTGAACTAAAAGACACATTGTGGTATACAGGCCTAACGATATATAAACTACATTTGCATTTCAAATTCGTTCCAGCCAAGGCCCAAAAAGTAGTTTGGATCGGCCATGAACGCATTCGCGGCGACCTCATTGCCAAGCATGGGAACAGCTGAATGGTTGACAGCATGCAACGAAGTGGATGAAAACAAATGTTGGTGTGGATTCTGGTCTTGCCGGTCGCTGAAGCCTGTCATGAAGAAAGGAGTGCCACTACCATAGTGTGATGTCGAATGATGATGATGATGTTGGTGCATACGCAAACTCGTATCGGGTGCTGGTGCTGGCGTTGTCATAGTTGCTACTGGTGCTGGTGCTGTTGCTGTGCTATTGGTGTTGCTATGGTGAGAGGGTGAAAGCAAAAGTGCAAATGGATCTGCTGAAGGTGGTGGTAACCGTGATGGTTGTGCTGTGGGGTTGTTGCCAAGAGACGATGACGATGCCGAGCTGCCTTTACGTTGCTGTTGCTGTTGCTGCTGCTGTTGCTGTGCTGCTTTGCTCCGACCACAAATACATCCATCAGGTGCAGGCGTCAATGTTGATGAAGGAGAAGCACGCATGATCGAGGTTCGTGATGATGTGGATGATGATGATTCACTGTTACGTCGTTGTTGACTCTTGATCCACCGCCGTTTAAGTCGTAGAGTAGAACGTTCCATATTCAATTCAAATACATCTTCTTTTCTGCTACTACTCGTGGATGGTGCTGGTGGTGTAGGTGGTGGTGTGAGTCGAGGTGGCATTTTGGGTGCAGCTGCTGGATTATTAAATAGATGATGAATGTCTGTGCGTAAGGATGAAAATGAAAAGGATCGTTTTATTACCTTCCATGTCAGTGACAAGAATAGGAATTCGAAAGTTTTGGTGCAATAGTAGCTCTGGTGAAATGTCAAGAGCCGCTAATGCCGGCACATGGGACGGCGTCTGCAGCCGATTGTTTAACACATCATCTTTGTTGTAATAGCTGACCAGGTGCTGTTGTACCCCATCGACGATCAATGACATGCTTTTCTTGATCAAGCCATCTTTTTTGAATCGGTAGCTATTCGTTAACGATCCAACAAGGGCTCGCTCTCTTTGTCGCTCCGAGATGTTCTGACAGCCACCTCGAGTTAATTCATCGCCTTGTGGGCATCGCTTGTCAAGTTCGCGATATACAAGAAAGTTGCCGAGAATCCTTGAAGGGCTCCACACTAGCCCATCAGTCCAACGTTTGATGCCTATTTAAAGTACGCCAAGTTAAGAAGAAAAAAGCTTATCAGCATAATAAAGCTATAGATAACACGACGACGTACCGCTCTCGTTTTCATCAAAGCAAAAGACGGCACCGCTTTGAACAAGTTGCCGCTCCTTTTCTTGAAGACGACGATTCACACGAGGTAAAAGTCCTCGTTTGCATGCCTCAAAGATTAAAAGTGAGTCGCGAGTGGTTTCAATGTAGCCCTGAAAAGTCGTCCCAGCAACGGTATTGTTTGCCATGACAATAACGAAAGAAAAAAGGAGAGAAAAAAGAAGAAAAGGAAAATGGGAGAAAAGGACAAAAGAACATGAAAAGAGTTCGATGCCTCCTATAAACGGATGGGGCTGCTGCAGATCATGACACTGCCCATGAACGGCTTTTGCACTATACTACGTAATTGAGCGGACGCTTGCCTTCTTTATTTCGCCCAGAGCAGTCAATGAGGGAGAGAAAAATGGCGACCCAAACAATCATTGGATGGCTCACATGGAATGGCACGTGGTTGCGTGATACCGTGAGTGCATGTGTGCTTGTTTGCACAAACATATCAGTAGGGTAAGTAAAGCGAAGGAGTAAGTAGAAATGATACTAAAATCGCAATACGTGTGTGTGAAAAGAACCGGTATTGCAATTGTGTTGTTGCGGCGCACACCGTTTGATAATCTAGACCTTTATGCAGCAAACCATCATGTTGGTGAGAGTGTGCCGTATTTTGTTGTTGTTCTTTCCGCCTTACCACCGGCCGTGTCACCCCCCAAAAGTTGTATTTGAATGGCGTTATTGAAGTTCTAACCAACTGCACATACCCTATCCGTTACACCATTCACAAAGAAAGACAACCAAGATTTTACACAGATGCCATTTATTGAGCCTTGACAAATCCATTGTCAGCATTGCAGCAAATAGTATCCCTACTATTGGCACAGTAGCACACGCATGTGCACCCTCATTGTTCTATGATTGTTACAATGAGCACGCATCTTCAGCTGACCAATGGCATGAGGATGCCATGTATAAAATACCTATAGCTATAATGTCGATGATCACCGACTTGAATCAAACATTTGAGGATTAAACCTCTATTATTCTTTTCTTTCTACTCCCACGTGTCTCAAATACGCCTTTTCCACTTGTAATTTGTAACATAGAGATCTGCGCTCATCCCCACACACATCCACATTCTTGGGTTTTGCATCAACAAGAGGGCGATATTATTATAGCAAAGCATGCTCGCCCTCAATCATGGTGCTGTAGACGAATGAGGCGTCGTCGATACCGATAAACAAAGAGAAAAGATTCGGCGTTGCTATATCCAGCATCATGTTTATGTATGCCCATCTCAACGGGGAATGATTTTGTGCATGATTTGGAATCATTAGTAGTCTTCTCCTTACATTGCTACGCTTCAGCAACCAACGGTAGCTTATAATCGTCGTAAAAGCAGTACCAGCAATGTGGACATTCAAATGCATTATCTAAACCCACGCGCTCATTTCGATTGACTAAACAAACACGAGCAAGATTATTGTTACCCAAGAATTGCACCATTTTTCCTTGTTGCTTTCGAGTTTACAAGGCCCAAAAAAAGAGAACCTGTCAACTCGACGACAAGTATACGAATGATGACCACTACTACGCATATGCACCAGCAACGATTTGCACTACGTTGTCTAATGCATGTTGAAACACCATAACCATTATTCTCCATGGTCGTGTGATAATCTCAATTCACACCTTTTGCATCGGACCTAACCGAGTTCTGCATGACGACGCTTGAGAGACACATAAGGAAAAGTCATGGGAGGAGGTACAAGTTGCTGAAACGGTCAAGATCACTGGATCTGCTTTTATTCTCGTTTGCATCAAATATTCTAATTAGCTGCAATGGCATCAAACATGCTGCTGCCCAAAGTTGCACAGCATGGATGTGCATGTGTTAACATTATCAACCTCTAAATATGTATATTGCTTTTGCTGCTGCTGCTGCTGCTGCTGTGATCCACCACCACCACCACCACCGCCACAGTCACCCCAAGCTTACCTACCTATCCTATCTCAGTCCTTTGCGCTGTCTCAACTTCCTCAAGTCGACTTTCTCTTTATACACCATGATGGAGCTCGCCACAAAGTTGCTGACAATGATGGCTATCGGGTTGCTCATTCCCATCAGCTTACTGATCCTCGTCGATTTTGTCATTTACCTTTACCGACATGGCAAGAGTGCCATCAGTGGCAAGACTTTGAAGACCGAGTAGACGCTTTCACCCTCCCACCACCACCACCTCACCTAATACCAATCCTACAAGGCTCTCGGACGACGCAAAAAGACTCAAGTAGATTATACTGTACACCTTTAATCATTATTCAACATGTTGATATCGTATTCGACTTTTACATAATGCCCATCCTCCAACAAGTGCATACTATATAAACATCTTTACCCCGGATCTTGTTTGATTATCTTCAACGTGACATGTTGATGCGAGTCAAAAGAAGGTTGACCTGGGTAGCTTATCGATTCACTCATCCAAAAACTTGGTGTCTTTAAGCTCGTCAGGGAGATAGGTTTGGTCGACAGGTTCATCGTAATCAGGATTGTACTTGTATCCATCGCCATAGCCAAGGTTCTATATATCCAGCTAATCAGCACCACCAATGTCCATGATCCTATCCACTACCCTTTACCTTCATCAATTTTGTTGGAGCATTGCGGATATGCATTGGCACGGGGTAATTGGGTTGCTGTCGAATGACCTCCTTGACCTGTTACATCTTGTAAGTTTCCCAAACCTGTGATGCGTTCTTTCCATCGAATTACCTTATTATATGCCTTATAGGTTCGTACACTCTTTTTGGTTTCAGCAAGGTAGGTAGCAACATGGGCTAAAATAGTGTCGCATTCAGGCATTCCAATCTTCTCACACGCATGGTACGCTGACATGGCCTTTGAAGAACAATAGATACATCAGCACAAACCATTGTTGACGAGCAAAGGGTGATGAATCCTACCAAGGGCAATGCAGCACTATCCGCCATCCCAATATCTTCGCTTGCCATTCGCACCATTCTTCTTGCCACATACAATGGATCTTCTCCTGCTTCCAGCATTCGTCCCAGCCAATAAAGCGCAGCATTCGCATCACTATGAAGGATATCCAATGGTTCATCTCATGATCGATCCATATCCAATCCATAGACATTACCTTCCTCGGACACTCTTATGTAATGCACTGATAATGTTGTAATGTTGTTCTCCGTTACGATCATAAAGCAAATGTGATTTTTGAAAGGCACCTATAAAGAGGATATCAGCTATGGGACATCTTCATTTGTGGCCTCCCCTCCCATCATTACCTTTGATGATATCAGGACTTAAGGGTGATGCCTTTGAAGGCAAGACACTCAAAGCAACTTCCAGAGTATTGATTGCATTGCGTGCTAAAACAAGTGCGAGTACTCAATAAATGATCATGTTGTTTTTCGATGAGGGAAGACTTACCATCTCCATCACTATACACTGCTAATACGGACAAGGCTTCTTTCTCTTCCTTTTTTTGCTCCTCTGTGAGAGGGAGTGGTTCATCTTGACGCCATTGTTGCAATGCTCTTGATAAGATCTCTTGTAAATCCTCCTCACTCAATCGTTGTAACACAAAGACTCGACACCGAGAAAGAAGAGCTGAATTGACTTTGAAGCTGGATCCCGCGCTCTCTTGTTAGTAAGTGATCATCACTATGAGAGAGTGTATGAACTTTACCTTGGGTTTTCAGTGGTAGCACCAATCAAATGGATAGTCCCTTGTTCAACATAGGGTAAGAACAAATCTTGTTGTGCCTTTGTAAATCGGTGGATCTCATCAATGAAAACGATAGTCTTTTGTCCAGTGAGTGACAAATGCCCCTTTGCTCCTTCAAATGCTTTCTTGACATCCGCTGCACCATGACTTGTGGCGCTCAACTCGACAAAACGGGACTTGGTCATCTTTGAAATGATACGTGCAACCGTAGTTTTGCCACAACCAGGTGGTCCCCTGAATGTACGAGCAACAGCAAATGTGATCAATGGATCTATTTTTGCACGCACACACAATTGCACACACACACACACACACTTACCAAAGAACCATGGAAGGTATCCGATCACATTGCATCAGAGTACGCAAAACACCATTCTCTCCCAGTAATTCTTCTTGGCCAACAAACTCGCTCAATGACGCAGGACGTACTAGGATATTTGTTAGTTCCTATCGTATGATCCTCCTTCGTTGTACTTACCTTTGGCAGCCAATGGCATAGCCTCCCTGCTTGGATCCCTTCGTTGTTTCTTGGTATTCTCGGGTGTGGTGCTGCTACTTGATTCGGATGCCATACGCTTCATTTGTGGTGATGTGCTGGTAGATTTTGATGATGATGTTGTTGATGATGATGGTTGCGTTGGCTTGCTTGGCTTGGGTATGCTCGTTGCTGACGAGGATTTGGTGGCAGACTCATTTGATCGCTTGTTGCTGAATAAGGGGGCCATCTTGACAGGCTATATAACAGTAAGCTCACCATGCTTTCACCATTATCGATAAGATATGAGCATGCTTACCTTGTTGGTATCAGGACTTGAGAAGCTAAGTTGGCTTTGCTTGGTTGGGCCTTCGGTAGACGTGCTGTTGACAGCTGCTGTTGAGCAACCTGAATCGATATGCGCATTGATGCTAGAGGAGGGAACAAACTGACTGCAAATGGGGCATTCCACTGTTGACCATTGACATTAGCAACTACTGTAACACCCAATGCAATCGTGAGTGGGAGGATACCTTTGTTCATGGTGAATGTTGGCTTTGTACGAGAAGGAGAAGCGCGCCTGCTGTATTCCCCCGTTCGCGCTAATTTCGTGTTCCACTCAACTGCTGCTGCGGTAAGAATGAAACCTGCATGATACTTGGTCGGGAAAACATCACTTGGCTGAAGCATCCAATTACTAGGTCACAAGTCCACCATGTTGCAGGATCAAGTGCTGCTGTCATGCATCAATTCCAATTGGATACCCATACAACAAACCTAATGCAAGCTGCCGTATAATCCCATGTTTGCTCAAGAGATAGACAACAAAATCACATGAGGGGATCATGTAGAAAGGGGTACTAGAGATTTCGAGTTGTTAATACATCGAGTGTATTTATTGCTGTTTCCGATAATCAGTTGCATGATAATGACGTGATCTACAACAATGCTTCTTGTATCAAGACTGGGGGTCTACTACTAATAACACGAATAGCATGTCGAGAAAAGCTTCAAAACGCTGGATGATGCCACCAGCATGTTACTCACCTTATCAAGGTTGCATTATTGAGAAGATTCAATAAGGGTGCAACCAAGCTTCCATCAAATTTGATGTCGTAGCATCCACCTGAATTTGGTTGTTTGTTATTTCAACGTCATTTTGTCGAAGATAACAACAATACGATCGCCGCATCCAGAGGTGTGATGCTGATGATAAACCTGTCGCCATCGCTTTTATCGCCATCATCATCATCCACTAGACCTTTCATCCACTCATTTTGTGCAAGGATGTAATGTATTGAGCAATCCATGAGATGGCGACGTGGAGTGGTATGATGGAAATATTGACTAGGGCAGTAAATGCGCGCGGTTCATATACACAAACATACACATCATCATGTCAATTTTTACCGTACAATGCTTAATTTATTTGTTGGATGATGACACACGCAGGTTTTATCTTTTGTGTGCATGTGTATTTGCTCTCATCTTTTTTCACTTTCCATTCCTTCCCTTTGGCTCTTATGGGATTGACGATGGTGGACATTAAAACCGTACCAACACAGCCATACGATGACCAAAAGCCTGGCACTTCAGGATTGAGAAAGCGTGTCAAAGTCTTCCAGCAACAAAATTACACCGAAAACTTTATCCAATCGGTCCTCCATGCCGTGGAAAACAATGGCAAGGGTGCCACACTCGTTGTCGGTGGTGATGGACGATATTATCTAGACGAGGTGATGCAAGTGATCATCAAGTTTAGTGTAGCTGCAGGGGTATGTTTCTTGCCTAAAAGGATGATGGATGGGGAATACTGTTGTATTGATTTTGCTTGGAATCGATGTTGTGTTTAGGTATCCAAGCTAATTGTGCCACGCCATGGTCTATTATCTACACCAGCCGGTTCTCATCTTATTCGCAAACTGAAAGCAACAGGTGGTATCATTCTTACAGCATCACACAATCCCGGTGGTCCCGATAAGGACTTTGGTATCAAGTACAATGGACGTAATGGTGGACCGGCACCGGAAAATGTGACCGATCGTGTCTTCCAAATTAGCAAAGGGATCAATGAACTTCGATACGCGGATATCCCAAGGGTAATAAGCATGCACAACATCTATGAAGCTATCTCTAACACGCACACAAAAAAAAAACATAGATCTCTTATGACGAACTTGGAACACAAAACGTTGGTGACATGGTTATCGAAGTGATTGACGGCATTGATGATTATGTGGCACTTATGAAAGAGATCTTTGATTTTGACGAGATCAAGGCGTTCCTACAATCCAACAAGAATTTCAAGGTGCTGTTTGATGGCATGCATGGAGTGACGGGAATCTATGGAGAGCGTATCTTTGTACAAGAATTTGGTCTCCCACCAACAAGCATCATGCGTTCAAAGCCGTTGCCAGATTTTGGTGGTGAGCATCCTGATCCCAATTTAACCTATGCCCATGAGCTGGTAGAGCGAGTGGAAAAGGAACAAATTGATTTTGGCGCTGCATCCGATGGTGATGGTGATCGTAATATGGTGATTGGCAAGAACGCATTTGTGTCACCTTGCGATAGTGTTGCCGTGATTGCGCATTATGCTTGTGAAGCGATCCCCTATTTCCGTAAACAAGGCGGCATTCGTGGACTTGCACGTAGCATGCCCACTTCTCGAGCGTTGGATCTTGTTGCGAAAAAGCAAGGTGTCGAATGCTTTGAAGTACCCACTGGATGGAAGTTCTTTGGCAACCTTATGGATGCAGGTCGCTGCTCGATATGTGGTGAAGAATCTTTTGGCACTGGATCGGATCATGTTCGTGAAAAGGATGGTGTGTGGGCTATTCTAGGTAAGTTGCATAGACCATTTTATGTAACATCCACTAAACAATACGATAGCATGGCTCAGCATTGTCGTCCATGTAAACAAGACCAAGCCAGGTACATCCATTTATGATATCCTCCAAAATCATTACAAGATTTATGGTCGCAACTTCTTCTCCAGGTAAGCAGGCTAATCAAACAAGGTTTTATTGTTTGCTAAAGCAACATCAAAAGGTATGATTACGAAGAAGTGGATAGCAGAAAAGCCAACGATCTCGTTGAAAATCTACGTGGGCTTTCTGGTACCAGTCAACTGCTTGGTCAAAAATTTGGTCCTTTCAAGGTATCCAAAATGGATGACTTTACCTATGATGATCCAATAGACAACAGCGTTGCAAGCCATCAAGGTATGCGTGTCATGTTCGAGGATGGATCGCGCTTTGTTGTAAGGTTGTCGGGCACTGGATCTCAAGGTGCAACGGTACGATTGTACGTTGAAAAGTATAGCAGCGATCCAAGTGAATATACAGAAGACACACAAAAGGCTCTGAAGCCTCTGATTGACGTGGCACTCGAGATTACCAAGCTACAACACTACACAGGCCGAGACCGCCCTACAGTCATCACTTGAGAATATTCATACACACACACACACACACACACACACACACACACACACACACTCACACGTCATATATTAGTGTCTATTATAAAAGCAACTATTATTCGGATGTTTGTACATGGGAAACAAAATGCGATGATTATATACATAAGAAATCCACGTCGAGGTCTTCATCACCAGCGTATTCGGATAAAGGTGATAGGGGGCAATCAGTGAGAAGTAGCTTGTCAACGTATGCTTGCACAGCTGGATCGGTAGTTCTCTTTTTGGACTTTGACAAATTCTTGGTAGATTTAGGTTTGCGGGATGATGATGTTGTTGTCATGGAGATGGCTGTTGCGGTGACGTTGTTGCTAGGGATATTGGAAGTAGAATCTGCCGCCGTCGAGTCGGCTGTTGCTTCTTGATTGCCACTTTCCTTCTCTCGGACCTTTCTTATTCTCCTGACAGGCCATTCATGATTATATATCAAATAATGCCGTTCACATCTTGGACATCGTTGAGGTCGCCAATCGGTGAAGATGGCACTAGGAGTCCAAGACCACGTGATAAGTTCAGCTGTGACAGGATTGTTGCAACCAAGCTGTTCAGAGATCTCCTCTTGCTGTAGGTTTTTTCCACACGCTACGCATTCTAGTCGTTCTTCTTCTTTGATAGGTTTGGATGCCGTTTTTGATCGAGTGGCATTATCCTTTTCAGTCGCATGGCCATTCGTTGATACTGAGTCATCTGAATGCTGATGATGCTGCTTCTGCTGCTGTAAGTTGTCAGCTGTTTTTGATTCATTGGACGATCCACCTTCTGTGGATGGTGATGAACTCGAGTCGTATGCTGGAGAAGGTGGGCAATTCTCCCTATTCCTCACACGTACCGCCATACGTTCTTCTTCATTGGGAATCGACACATCAGCATCCATCACCACATCGTACAATAAATCCACCGGCTTATCCAACTTCATGCGTTGCTGGTTGTTGAGTTCATCGGTGCAGAGAAAATCGATACTCATCACGGCTGAATTTCTTTTCTTGGGCAACGATTTGGTTTCATGCTTTGGATGCGGTTGTGCTTCAGTCGTGGATGATGCATCAGTCGTGGATGATGCATCTTTTTTTGGACGTGCACGCTTCGGTGGTTCCGGAGGTGGAAAAGTAATATAGTCTATGAGCACAATCGTTAAATACCACCTCCATTGCTATTGCTTTCTTAAGACCTACCATCATAATTGATGACCTTTCTCTTGCGTCTACTCCTTCGAACGCCATTTGCTTGATCATCCTCTGATGGAGCTTGAGGGGAAAAGTATCCTCGACCATTTCTATAGCAAGCCAATTAGAATGATGATCTTACAGCATGGCTATCAAGCACGTACTCTTCACAGGTTGCACATCGACATTCAATGTTATCGACTCCAAAGTAATGGCTTCCATAGAAAGCTGTCATCTCTTCTCCGCAGGCAATCTTTCGAACAACTTGAAAAGTCACCGCATTTTGGCCTTGCGATATGAACTATGAAAGCATCAGAACCTTTTCCATGATAACGTGTGGCGTAAACTTACTCTGCAATTGGCATTACAATCATGCTATGAGATGATCCCATTTAGTATTTGTTATCAAGCGCTGACCCAATATCACATACATTGACGAATCTTGCGGGGCCAAGAAAAAGACAAGTGCATCCTTTACGTTGTGACCACATGACGCTGAAATCCTGATCCCGATTCCTCAAGTGTGCGTCTTCCTCTGGTTTCAAGGTGGCTATCATCCCAGTGCAAAAACTAATTTGGTCTCCCACATGCCAGTCCTTGGTTGCAATCAAACATGCTTCGGTTCTCCTTCCCTTGACCTTGTATCGTTGGGTGTCGCTCACTTCATATCCCGCACTCGGCATATACCTATTAGATGTATATATGTGTAAATGATATGCCTTATAATGTATCGTGCATAATACTTGCATGTATAGATAACGTTTGGCTTGTTGAGCAAACTCCTGACGCTGTTTCTCCTTGTCGGAAAAGCATTGTTTAAAGAAATCCAGCCTAACAAAGACATTGTTAATAAAGGTCACATACACTCCTTGTGTCTCTCTCGCTCTCTCGCCACATCCCAAAACTTGATATGTCAGTGTAACTTGTATACGCGACAACGTAGGGGAAACACAAGGAGAACAACCCTTTCCCATACCAACCACTGCCACAACTCACTCTAACACTTCTTGGACGGCCTCGTTGGGTTTCCTTTCCTCAACAACTTTGCGTTGGATAATGTCGAGAATCTGCTTCGCATGGATTCTAGGTTTGCGATGGGTGGTGTTCATTTTGGTCGTCTTGAACCATAAAAAGAGGTCGTCAAGGAAAATATCGCTGCACAGGTCATCGTATTTGGATAGATCGGCGAAATCCATGCTGTTCAATGTCGTCCCTTGAGCAATGCAATCGTGCCAGGAGGTGGCAAAGAATAGAATACAACGTAAAAGAGACTGACGGTCCTACTTCTGCTGCTGTTGTATTGTCGCAAGAAGGTATAGAAAAAGCCTTGTTGGATATTGGGGAAACGCGGCGAGAACAAGGAGAAAATAGCGGCGGCGCATCGATCAAACTTTCCTCTGTGTTTTTTTCCATCCTGCAATCCGACAGCAGACCACACCAGCACATGGTCATTCTATATTTGTACTTTTAATAGATGTACAGTCATCATGTTTCTGATTGAATAAACTATACTGATTTGTACATCCTTGTTGCCTTGGTTACAGGTGAAGAGAAAATACATTCCGCCTGATATGGTAAATGAATCCCTTTGCTACTACTCAAGTTCTTGAAGAGACTACCTTTTTCCCTTATGAGAGCATCATGCTCGCTCAAGTTGCTGAATGAAGAAGGCTTGAATTGATACCAACTCAATTGCCAAGCATGTCCCATTGAGTGTTGCTACTACATGATGGCTTCATCCAGGCACATTGAATTCTAGCATACTGCCGTGAGCTGCCGCATGATGGATTTGATGCGATCGCCAATCAAATTGCTTACAGTGAAATGTACCTTTGTGCATGTCAACCTATTCTACTGAGTTATCTTGTGATGTTATCATCAATACCGGTGACATCAGGCATCTTCTCGACCGTAATCCTTTCATAGGAAGTGGACAACGCCTTTCACACTGTGAACATTGAGCATAGCCGTTATCAATCAAGAACTTATTTTTGAGCTATCCTATCGATGGTTCCAACTGCACATGGAGGTTTGGCTATCAAAAAACTTTAATCTTATCACTGCTAGCTCGCTTCGCTCTTAAACTTTGGATGCCTCGTTGAATGACTTAACATTACCAATGAAACAATGTTGATCTTACAATAAACTTACACGTTTACGCAATCACATTACAAGCATCCATCTCTACAGACACCTTCAGCCCTTATCATCATCCATATATGCAATAAGAGACTATCTCTGTAATAAGATGCCCTGATCAATGTTCACGGCAGCGAACACGTCAGCTCATGAGAAGTAGTCCTATTTGATTTCCCATTATTCATTCGTAGTCTCTCATTCTCTCTTACATTTATACCCTCCCTTTCAATATTTTCAAATGAACATGAGATCTTTTTTAACACAATGTTGATAAGCATGTTGCAGAGCACATTGTGTGAAAGTTTCAGGTTCGAGAGGGGGAATCTCAATATCAAGGTTTGATGTACAGTGTTCATGCATTTATACAAGAGGTGTCCGCCCTCTTTAATTTCCACTTCTTCCACCTTTCCTCTTCCTCCCATTCTCAACTGTTGCCCCCATTCTCATCTGTTGGTCCATCCAAGTATACAACTACCGCCTGTGAACGATTGTCCTCCTTCAACCCATCATGTCAACGTTACAATTGTCTTGATCCAAAGGGCTTTGACCGATTGACAAGCTCATGGCGTGCTGCACCCCACTACAACACACGCGTTTCTTGACACTTCACCTTCTCTTGTACACTCCTCTACCAACACCAAGCGTAACAGCGTTCATTCGAGTGGTTGCAATTAGCAAGTCTTTTCTCTCGTATGGTGTTCACAACCTTGTCACTCTACTACAATACACGCTCTTGCACACCCTTCTGCCACAGCCAAAGCTAACAACATTCATCCAGCAGTCGTTATAAGCAATGCCTTTGCTCTGTTGTCTCAAACAGCGTTCTTTACTTGCAGCAACTTGTCTTCCATCCCATTTTACGTGGACAGCAGATGGCCATTGTGTAGAAGCAGCTTTATTTACGTGCAGCAACTTGCTTT
The DNA here is from genome assembly GCF_029851405.1 of Lichtheimia ornata. Lineage (NCBI taxonomy): Eukaryota > Fungi > Mucoromycota > Mucoromycetes > Mucorales > Lichtheimiaceae > Lichtheimia > Lichtheimia ornata. Next base: position 78,684 of record NW_026695373.1, read on the forward strand.
GATGGATACGAACTCCTATGGATGATGCCATATCACCTATCAGATGCACCGAAATACAAGCAAATCTTCACCTGGTTGACCAGCGATAACAGAGGCTCTTTCTTATTGGAATTGAAATGGTTATGGATGGATGGATGGATGGAATCAAATGCAGTGATCTGGAATGGTGCTTTGATTACTCGGCACGTCACCAGCAGGAAGGAAGGATCATGTCACGTGGATACGGCTGGGGATGGTGACGGCATGGATGGCGTGGATGAGAGGGATTGTATCTTTGACAAAATGCGGTTTGGCCCCATCGATGACATTGGATATTGGAGTCAAGGCTCGCACAGCAACTAGTTTGCAATCATGGATGATGATGTTTATGACGGCAGCAATCAAGGATACAATGACACAATGACACAATGGTGCCCACTGATTCTATGTGATCCACGTGGTTGGTTTCTAGAATGGAAGGGAGGATCGAAATTCGAAGGTTGAAAAGGGAGATTGGGATCATTACATCATTGTATCGAGACCTTTTCGTTGCTTTTATCGCATTACATTCGTTAAAGAAGCTTCCTTGTTCATATGCTGATAGACGATAGGCAGGATTGTACACATGTTTAATTAGACGCTTGTATTTCAACGATAATAATAAACCCATAGTAATGGCACCCAACAATAATGCCTCTTTCGAATGCTTGATCCATTGAAAGCCTAAATCATAACGCTTAAAAAGAGTGAGCTCTGATACAATAATGTGGGACGAGTGCATACATATGCCTACCTACGACAATCTTGAGGAATGCCATGGCGTTGTTGACCTGAAGCGTTGTTCAATGCGTGGTTACCGTTGTTGCTAAGATGGTGTAGCTGTGAAATTGGATATGGATTGCTTGGCGACAAGGCCTGGATCTTTGGGAAAGGGGGGAGGTTTCACAGGCAGCAGGACAAAATGGTAGGTCGCACAAATCACTTCACAACTCACATCGTCGTCACATGTCAAATCGGTGCTGTTGACGCGTTTGACAGGTTGACTGCAGCAACTTCGCCTACGTGCTTCTGTCAATATTATCACTTTATCTCGTCAAGAGTCATTCACTTACACAACACGATCATTTATCGTTCTTGTCACAATATGCTTTAATGCGCAGCACATCCAGAGATGCATGTATTCATGCCCACGCATTTGAAGAGGGGTGGATAAAGTAGATTAGAAAAGGGTGGGAATATTTCTTATCATGAAAGTGTAAACAAAGGCTTCTTTGTTATCGACTTTTACGTATCCCCTTCAATCAGTGCCCATTTTTCTTCGAGTGCCACTACTCAAATAACAAAAAACAAGAATACAAAGAGCCAGCACTTTTCGTTTCAATCCTTGTATATCTCAATAACAATTCATGGTTGTCGTAAGAGTTGTTCCATTTTTTAATATACATGCACCACATCTTTTACCAATTGACCGGATTTCATGTACTGCGCATTTGTGTAACGAGTGGGCGTGATCATATGTGGTGTAACAAGTGGACGTGATCATTTTGATTCTCGACGCATACTGTAAGCGCATGTATTGCTCCAACCAATATTGAAATCTCGGTACAAGCTGCTCATGAAGAACGCGCACCTAACTAAAATTGGATTGTGCCAATAGCTGCATCAAGTTCCTGCGATACCCAACTATCGGGAAGATTCATTTATTTCTACATTCGCTTACACGCACTTTTTCCTTTACTTTAACAACCATCATTATCACTATACAAGATCAACATGTTATACCTTTAGAAAGGAAACGCGTACATACGGGCACCTGTATGTGTGTGGTGTGCGTGTGTGTGTGTGTGTCAATGGGACGATGGGACAAAGACGAGAAAGATCATGGATAAAGAAGTTCGCTGGTTACACAGACCCATGACCATTGTTCTGAGAGCCGCCACTTCTCATTTATAAAAACGCCCTTTTTCCGCAGCATTTGATTGCCCCAACTCTTCCGTCCTTTTCACACTTTTACGATGCTTTGGCCCAAGTAAGTTGCTTTTTACGTTTCTTGTAACTTGTTTTGCTCACATTGTCATGTTGTTTATAGGGACAAGGGATGGACCATTATTGCCGCCCCTCACCAGCCCGGTTTCCACACAAGGCTTCCATGAATCCCAGCAGATCTTGATACGGAGGTAGCAAGGATGTTGGCCATTCCTCGTAAACTGGCTGCCCACTACGTGTCGGCGTGTTGTATGGGCGTTTGGCCGAGGACGAAATGCAGACCGGTAGCAGTGTCCAGGGTGCACTAATAAAAGACCGCTATCCAAAGATACCAACAAGTGGCTCTTGTTTGGGTAATGCTAAAAGATTCATTGGAAGGAAACTAGGAGGGAAGATAAGTATTCTTACACCTATTTGCTCTCGCTCACCAAAAACATGCTACACTTTCTATCTCAAAGACACAAGCATGGTTTCTTCCAAACGAGGTTTTGGCGCGTCAAGTCCCGGCACCTTAAAGTGGTTACAAGCGCCTCGTCGACCTGGAATTGGTGCCTACAGGTAGAGGTTGGGGATGGTTGAGTAGCGACCTTCACGTTGGTCATCCCTGTGAGTACTTTAGCATTGGCTTTAGGAAACCAACAGCTACTTGTTTATTCTAGTACATATCGTAATCATTAATAAACCATGTTCTTTGATTAATTAAACATACATCCTTGTCTTTGCATGTTTGATACTGTAACGCACTATCAAGTACGCAAATTGAAAATGAAAACTCACGATCCTAGTGATGCTGTTATGGTGTGCTCATCTTATCTATCCATGTTGTCGTGGTATCGATGCCATCATTACCAAGTTTCATTCCATGCATTGTTTCATATGTAACCAAGTCTCTATTTTTATCCTGCAACTAAGACACAATGCTGTTAAAATCATCCAAGTGGAACAGCTGCCCACATAAATCACTAAGTTACTGTAGTAGTTGTAGCCTTTGCGAGATGCATCATCATGCGCTTGATCCACATGAAAAATAGAGTGCTTATCCTTATTACAAGACCGATCACAGAGCCACTTTTATTATCCCATCATCTATGCTATACATCCACCAGCAACAATAAGAAGGGAATAAGCTACATAGATAATTGCGTGTACATGTTGATGGGGGTCACTCATCCTGAAACTCAATGGAGGGATCACTTCACTTTATCACTTCTCAAAGGTCATCCCACTTCCCGCCCCTCCTTATTGTATCATAAAAGCCATCTACTTCTTGCATGACCGATAACTGGACCACCTTTATTATGTATTCCATCTTTCGAAGCAATAGTATGTAATCCGCAAGCTAGCAAAGTCCAAGCGTGTAATATATAAACAATCCTTTATTTCATCTAGCTACATTGCCGCCATCCTCGTCTTCGTCCTCCCTCATCATTCGTACTCGTGCTCGTAGTCGTCAGCAGGCGTCAATCTCATCGTCGCAAATATCAAAAACACCAACACACAAGTTGAGGAGAATGAGGTCTTGCAGGCTGCCTTTTGAATATCGCTGTCGTTATCATTGTCATTGTTGCGAATGAGGGGATCATCGTAATCGTCATTGTCGTGAATGTGGTAATCATCGTAATGGTCGTCTCTATAAGTAAAAAGCAGCCAAGTTAGACCATCAGATACCGGGAATGATGACGATTTGGTATACCGTTAGACGATCCTATCTAAGGAAGAAAGCAAATCACCACCACACGAGCAACGTCGGGCGATCCCTTGTTCTTGAGAAAGCACTGCACGAATCACGCAAGGCCAGGCTCATAGTTGTCCTCATTCATCCTCTCCAAAGAAAGAATGATCCCCAATCCTTCCAACCATTTTCCCACATCATGAAAAGAAATCCTCAAGGGAAAGAATGAGCCTATCACGAGAAGAGCGTGTTGGTTCAACACATTCACAAGCTGTTGCAAATCCCCTTTTTACCTCAACACGGTGACCATGTTCTTCCAAAAATCCATCGTTATAGACCCATCCTCAACTCAACGCAGGCCTATAGAGCCCTGGATACGTTCCAAGGAGCTTTTCCAGCACACTTGGCTAGTGCAGAGCGACACAGCGGCCACTTGATACAGGTTGGGACTTGAACCCAAAGAGATGATGATGATGCCCCCAAGTTGCATTGCCTGACCAAAGAAACCTATACAATTCATTATTAGCACACATATACAATAAACGCCCTTTCCATTGTTTGTTTCATTGCACTTGCCTTTTCCATATTCATAAAGACGCGTTGTTGGTGGTTACTGGAAACCGAAAACGATGGTGTAGTAGTGTTGTTGAGCCGAAACAAAACGCCAGACCAGCCAACGTCTTGAAACCAAACTTGCCCTCTATACAAGCTGACGCGTCAATGGAACCAGTTCGGCTGCAACATTGGACTCTCAATGTACCTGTTGACACCAAGCGTAGAGCGGGAATAGCAACGAACAAGAGGAAGCAACGATATCGCCATGCCAACAACCAATCACCCAACACGCTCCATTCCTCAGCACTTGGACACACTTACTCCCTGACAATGCACGTTCAGAACTACATTAATACCTCACAGCCAACAAGAGCCCTCTTTTATAGTACATTACCTTGATTGGGATGTCGTGAATGGGGAAAAAGCAGAGGAGTGAGAAAGGGAAAAGAAGCGTTGTCTCAAGTCGTGGAGCTACCATCCCAAGTTTTTATCCCCTACTGCTATTACACTGAGGCCACTCAATGACCCCCCACACACCCATCCACCCATCATGATCATCATCATCACGATAGACAATAGATACACGTAAATTAAAGAAATGATCCTCACGTATAGCAAAAGGGTGTGTGCCATTTTACACTTTACATGATAATGATGATCCAACAACAGCCATTACCTTACTACCAGGTTAGCTCGTCGAATCAAGAAAGTTGAAGGATGGGCAGCGCTCGGGCTGAAACGGGGCGCAATCGTTCGTGTGCATTGAGTTGGACAACAAAGGTGAATGGAAGGAATGGGCTATTAATGGCAGTTTACAAATAACTTACCAATTTGATTCTTCTGATATTGGATGATGTTTCTGTGTTTGGGCATTTTCAGTCAAATCTCATCGGATCGAAAGTTTAATGATGGGCATGATGGGCTGTTGAATATGGGCGCTCAATCGTTCGTATGCATTGGATTGGACAACAAAGGTGAATGGGAGGACTAGGTTATTAGCTAGTGTTTGAACTATTCCTAAATAGTGTACAAGAATCATGCATCGCCTGTGCTGAATGACTCAAGTTACACAAACACGCCCTCTGCATCTTTTGCTTTATTATAGTCATACTACTTTACATTAAACAAAGATCACTTCTCATATAGCATCACGCTTACAAACATGAAGACGCCTGTATCTCCAAACTTTACAATGAAACGTGGGGTTTTTATTAGAGCAATGTGCTCGGCAGCCAGCACCTTGGGTGAAAGTTTCACGATCAAGCTTGCCAATCCCGTTCGCAATGTCGCCACCAGCCAAACTGGATCCAGAGTCGACCTCTTCGACGACGACGACCAAAAAATATTTTTTGGGCTGTTTGCGACATTGAACGCGAAACTTCCACACAAGGTGCTGTTGGCCAAGCCGAGCGCATTGCTCTAATAAAAACCCACGTTTCATTGTAAAGTTTGGAGATACAGGCACCTTTAGCGTGATCCTGTATGAAGGTGGTCTTTGTTCATTTGTCAAGTAGGTGGACCCTAGCAGAGCAAAAGATGCAGAGGGTCGTGTTGTGTAACACAGCTACGTTTGCATGAATGAAAGGGACAATGTATAATTACTTTATGGATCATCTAGGAACTCTAAGGCATGTATTGCTAGCTAACGGCCACCTTTATCCAACCATCATCATTGCGAGATCCACTGCGTACGGAACGATGCCCCTGCTCTAGACATTCTACTTGCATGATTAAAGTAGGTTGATCCGAGCTGATTTGACTGAGCTGCGGTCAAAGAGGGGATTACATCACTCTGGACATAGAGCACGCTCGATGTGGCTCAACCGATGTAATCTTGTGTGTGAGCGTAACTCAGCAAATCAGCTCGGATCAAGCTCACGCTGTCATGGAAATGAATGTCTAGAGGCTGAGAACATCGTTCCCATGCAGTGTCTAACACGATGGTTGGATAAAATGACGGTAAAATAACAATGTGATGACATAAAAGTGAGGTTGCGTACCTTTCATGCATTGTCACCAGGTCAGCTTTTGAGCTGAGTTACACAAGGAGTCCTTCTGCATCTTTGGCTCCTCTGGCGTCTAACGATTCTGTTGAAGCAAAGACCACTTGTCATATATGCATCACCCTTACAAACATAAAGGTGCCTGTATCTCCGAACTTTACAATGAGCATTAGGGTCTTTGATAGAACAATGTCAATAGGCTTGCTTCAACGGCACCTTGTTGAAAGTTTCACGATCAAGCTTGCTAAAATCTGATTTATAATCATCGCCACCCAGCCGACTGGATCAGGGGTCGACCTCTTCGACGACGACGACCAAAATATTTTTTCAGGCTGTTTGCAGCAAATGGAGCACGGCTTTCACAGGTGCTGTTGGCCAAAGCCGAGCACATTGCTCTAATAAAACCCCGTTCCATTGTCAAGTTTGGAGATACAGGCACCTTTATGTTGTAAGCGTGATGCTATATGAAGAGTGGTCTTTGTTCATTTGTGAAGTAGGTGGACCCTGGCAGAGCAAAAGATGCAGAGGGTGCGTGTTCGTGTGCCTTAACGCAGCTACTTTGCATGACTGGAAGGATTGATGGATTTATATTTTATGGCTATCCACAATAGTCCATATATAGCGAGCTAATAGCCCATTCCTTCCATTCACCATTTTCGCCCAAACCAATGCATGTGAATGAGATTCTCCTGCTCTAGCCGAGCATTTCCATCATCCAAGTATCTTGATCCGAGCCGATTTGACTGAGCTGCAACTGGAAGAACGACATGAAAATTAATGAATCGCGGACCTGCGAATATCTCCGTCTTTCAAACTTTGGACGCTCCCATTCCAAATTTTCAAATGAGGCGTGAGGTTTTTATTGAAAGGATTGATCCAACATGCTCGGAGCACCATCACAGGCTAATTTTCAAGTTGGAAGTGAGCAACTTCGGGCGGTACTTTCGGGCCGTCCGCTCTTATGCTCCCGCAGTTCAATACCTCTCCTACATTTGGGCCGCCCCGCATTTTTAAATCTTCACAATAAACCTGTGGTTTTTAAATGAATAAAATTGATCAACCGTAAATGCCCAAGGCACCTTTGCGTGAAAACTTCGAGGATTTCGAGAGGGGGAATCTCAATATCAAGGTTTGATGTACAGGTGTTCATTTTGTACAAAATTGTCCCGCCTGTTTGGCCCACCTCTTCCTCCTCCCGCATCTTGTTCTTCCTCCCATCCTCAACTGTTGCCCCATTCAAGTACGACTAACACCTGCAAACGATTGTCCTGCTTCCAGCCCATCATCATGAAATTACAACTGCCTTGATCCATTGGCTTTGACTGGATAAACGCTCCATGGTGTGTACTCAGCGTATCACTCTTCTACAACACGTTCTTGCACACTCGTCGACCTGATCGAGCGTAACGGCTTATTCAACTGATTTGCCATTAACAAAGTCTTCAATGTCTCAATCCGGTCTTCTTTGCTTGCAACAGCACGCCGCAGCCTTTTACACGTGAACAGCAGATAGCCCATTGTATGGAAGCAGCTTTATTTGCGTGTAGCAACTTGCTTTGATACATACGCATTCCAATGGATAAGGATATGGATATGGATGTTGTATTGCTTTGGTCATGGAACGGAAGGATATGGATACATGCAACGGCGGAAAAGGAACCTGTTCGCATACCAACCCAATTGCCGATGTTTAAGCTATCATACTGAACGAGGAACAAAGGTGGATCCATTATCGTATTTTACACCTTTATTCCATACCGAAAGCTATCATCATTCATCCTTTGTGTGACCTGTCAACCAAGTCTAAAGCCATCATCATCCAACTCCATGCATCAAGAGGAACTCACATCCATCCGCCCATTTTTTCATAAGCACGACCAAGGATAGAGACTTTTACCCTTATCGATGTATCCTACCCCCATTGGAGCAGTTAGATTATGCTTTTCAATCTTCCTCTTGTAGATGACTGGATTAAGAAAAGGGTTGCTAGCGAATACAGTGCATTGCGA
>NW_026695373.1:88055-174143 GCF_029851405.1 Lichtheimia ornata
ATTGTACTTCGTTCAGTTACGTATTGCTCCTTTATGTTTGTAAGCGTGATAACGTATGAAGAGTGGTCTTTGTTCATTGTCAAGTAGGTGGACCTGGCAGAGCAAAAGATGCAGAGGGTCATCGTGCCTTGTAACACAGCTACGGACTTGCATGAATGAAAGGGACAATGTATAATTACTTTATGGATCATCTAGGAACAGGCATGTATTGCTAGCTAACGGCCACCTTTATCAACCATCATCATTGCGAGATCCACTGCATGGGAATGCCCCCTGCTCTGGACGTTTCATTTCCATGATTAAAGTAGGTTGATCCGAGCTGATTTGACTGAGCTGCGGTCAAAGAGAGATTACATCACTCTGGACATAGAGCACGCTTCGATGTAGCTCAACCGATGTAATCTTGTGTGAGCGTAACTCAGCAAATCAGCTCGGATCAAGCTACTTTAATCATGGAAATGAATGTCTAGAGCAGGGAGCATTCCTGCGGATCTCACTAACGATGGTTGGATAAAAGTGGCCGTTAGCTAGCTGTATGACATAAAAGTGAGGAGTTGCGTACGCTCGCCCGTGTCCCTGAAGTCCTGACTTTTGAGCTGAGTTACACAAAGAGGTCCTTCTGCATCTTTGGCTCTCCAGCGTCTAGCTAGTTTACATTAAACAAAGACCATCCTTATAGCATCACCCCGCCCTAGGCATAAAAGATGCCTGTATCTCCGAACTTTACAATGAAACGTGGGGTCTTCGGAGGCAGAACAATGTGCGCTCGGCTTGGCCAACAGCACCTTGTGTGAAAGTTTCACGATCAAGCTTGCCAATCCCAGATTTCGCAATGTCGCCACCAGCCAAACTGGATCCAGGGTCGACCTCTTCGACGACGACGACCAAAAATATTTTTGGGCTGTTTGCATTGATGAACATGAAACTTTCACACAAGGTGCTGTTGACGGAAATGACCTTCTAATAAAAACCCCACGTTTCATTGTCAAGTTTTGGAGATACGAAACACATGTTTGTAAGCGTGATGCTATATGAAGAGTGGTCTTTGTTCATTGTGAAGTAGGTGGACCCTGGCAGAGCAAAAAAGATGCAGAGGGTCGTGTTCGTGTAACACATTGCAATGGAAGGTTGATGGATTATATTTTATGGCTATCCACAATAGTCCATATATAGCGAGCTAATAGCCCATTCCTCCCATTCACCATTTTCGCCCAAACCAATGCATGTGAATGATTCTCCTGCTCTAGCCGAGCATTTCCATCATCCAAGTATCTTGATCCGAGCCGATTTGACTGAGCTACGCTGGAAGAGCAAACATGAAAATTAATGAATCGCAGACCCTGCGAATGTCTCCGTCTTTCAAACTTTTGGACGCTCCCATTCCAAATTTTCAAATGAGGCGTGAGGTTTTTATTAGAAAAAAGTTGATCAACATGCTCGGAGCACCATCCTGACTAATTTTCAAGTTGGAAGTGAGCAACTTCGGGGCGGTGGGCCGTCCGCTCTTATGCTCCCGCAGTTCATCGCCTCTCCTACATTTGGGCCGCCCCGCATTTTAAATCTTCACAATGAAGCCTGTGGTTTTTAAATGAATAACGTTGATCAGCATGTCCCAGAGCACCTTGCGTGAAAACTTCAGGTTCGAGAGGGGGGAATCTCAATATCAAGGTTTGATGTACAGGTGTTCATGCATTTATACAAGAGGTGTCCCGCCTATTTAATTTCCACCTCTTCCTCCTCCCGCATCTTGTTCTTCCTCCCATCCTCAACTGTTGCCCCATTCAAGTACGACTAACACCTGCAAACGATTGTCCTGCTTCAACCCATCATGTCAATCCTACAACTGCCTTGATCCGATTGGCTTTGACTGAATGGCAACTCCATGGTGTGTACTCAACCTTCTTGTCACTCTTCTACAACACACGTTCTTGCACACTCGTCGACCACAATCAAACGTAACAGCATTCATTCCAGCAGTTGCCATTAACAAAGTCTTCATTGTCTCAATCGGTCTTCTTTACTTGCAGCAACTTGCCTTGCAGCCTTTTTTACGTGAACAGCAGATAGCCATTGTATGGAAGCAGCTTTATTTACGTGTAGCAACTTGCTTTGATACATACGCATTCCAATGGATAAGGATATGGATATGGATGTTGTATTGCTTTGATACATGGAACGGAAGGATATGGATACATGCAACGTGTGGAAAAGGAACCTGTTCGCATGCCAACTTGAGTATGATGTTTAAGCTATCATACTGAACGAGGAACAAGGTGGATCCATTATCGTATTTTACACGCTATTCCATGCCAGCTATCATCATTCATCCTTTGTGTGACCTGTCAACCAAGTCCAACCATCATCATCCAACTCCATGCATCAAGAGGAACTCACATCCATCCGCCCATTTTTTCACAAAGCACGACCAAGGATAGAGACTTCCCATATCGATGTATCTCCCCCATTGGAGCAGTTCGTTGTACTTTTCAATCTTCCTCTTGTGAATGAAGCTGGATTAAAGAAAGGGTTACTTTAGCGAATACGAAATTGCATTGCGAACCATGTTTAAGTGTAAGCGATCTTCTTCTTGAGCCTATGTGGTGTGGCACTTGGATGCATTGTATTATAGAGAGATGGATGGTATGGCAAATCCAGGTTATATGTATCCGCTTGTCAACGTTGTGATAAAGGAAAAAGAGAGGGAGCGAAAGGGGATGATATGATTCATTGTGTCTTGAACAAAGACTGTATTTGGTAGGATGCATAACACATCACCCTCTTTTTTATGATTAGACCTTGTCAATAGCGTCGTGATACACGTTCCTTTTCTGTAATTTGGATCTTGTAAGATATTTTTATTGACATACGGCAGGAGATAAGCTCCAGTGGATGAAGAAGCGATGCTCGTTCACCCATCCCATCATGCAGATCACATGACTAATTTGATTACGTTATTGTGCGTAGCACACAAATGCATCATAGCTAATGAATTGTACCAGTTGTTGACAGCTCCTAAACCGACAACAACAATGGCGTCGACAACACACATCTTTTTGATCTCACGGGATTTACATTACTCGTGGTGGATATGACATTAATAAAACATTCGACATGGTTGGTAGATCTTATGCGTCAGCGGAAGGAAACTTTATGCGAATGAATTCGGTAATTTCATGGCATAAAGATATCCCGTCACGAGTAAAAGGTAAAATCATTAATCCGTAGCCTAGCTGGGTATGCTATTGGCGGAATTAAACCACATCAACTGCGACGATCCCAAGCTATATAAGATTGATTTGTCACTTTTTTCTCTCGCTCATACACTTACACACACACGAATACATCAATATGGCAATAGAACCAGTACCTCAAGAAGCACGACGTTTGCTTAAGCTTTTGAATGAAAAGAACCTTGCATTACAAATCCCTGATGATTATATGGATACACACATCCACTTTGAAGGTAGCGACTTGCCTGTGCAGCCGGGTGCTCTGAAATCGGGAGCTTTGTCTGCTGCTGCATCGGCAGCCTTTGGTGCCGTAGCTAGTCAAATTGCTCAAGATCGTTATGGGTAAGTTTCATTGTACATTTACAATGGGATAGCGTATTCAGACAAGTTATTGTGTAGGGGTGAGCCATCTCATGTCACCGTTAACACCGATCATGCTGGTTACTTTCTTGGTATGCCAGCTTTAATTAAGGCTGACAAACCTCCCGTGGATTGGCAACGGGGTGCCTGGGAAAAAGAAATGGACAAGGCTGCAACAATGATCTACCCTACAAAGGATGGTAGATGGTTCCAGTTACATGGTGATCTCGATTGCCACGCTCTATTCCGCGACATTGGTCTTGAATGCAACATGGATGCAAACCGCGAAGAAGCATATGAGATCATCAAAAAATGGACATTACAACATACAGCTGATGAATTGGAAGCCATGATGGTCAAATTTGGTCACAGCGGTAGCAAATGTTATGAACCTGAAGAATGGCTTGCAACCGAAATGGTAAGACAACATCAATGCTTGGATGCATATATACTTATACTTTTGCTATTAGGGCAAAGCTCTAAAAGATAAGCCTTTGGTTAATATCGAGCAAGTAAACAAGGCCAATGGACCTGTGCCATATCCCCCAGCAAAAAAGAACCGTATCCTTGAAGGCATTAGAGTGGTAGAAATGGGTAAGTTCAAGGTTGCTTTTATTGGACAATGTACATAGAGCTGAACATGATTACAAATGCAGTCCGAATCATTGCTGGGCCTACTATTGGAAGAACATTAGCTGAATTGGGTGCTCAAGTGATCAAAGTGAATCCACCACACCTGCGAGACATTAATTTGCTTCAGTATACATTGACGACGGGTACACATACTGTTGCTTTGGATGCTCGTCAACCTGAACAAAAAGCCCAATTGGAAAGTCTTATTGCTGAAGCGGATGTGTTCATTGACGGCTATCGTCCTGGTTCATTGGAGAGACTTGGCTTTGGTAAAGAGCGTGTAATGGAGCTTGCTGGTTCCAAGGGCATCATCTACATTGATGAAAACGCCTATGGCATGGAAGGTATGTTGTATTTATCATGGATGCATCATGCGATAAAACTTAAACCAATTGGGTATCATCAATCACAGGTCCTTATCGTCATCGTCCTGGTTGGCAACAAATTGCCGATACGGCTAGTGGTTGTGCTGTGGTGCAAGGCAAAAGTTTGGGTGCGGAAGGTGCTGTGCTTCCTCCATTGCCTATCTCGGATTTGTTGACCGGTGTATTGGGTGCTGCTACCGTGCTATGTGGCATCCGTGATCGTGCACGTCATGGTGGCAATTATGTTGGCGTCGCATGCCTTACTTCATACGACATGTTTTGTGTCTCCAAGGAAGTTGGTATCTATCCCCCAGAGCTGGTACAAAAAGTCGAACGTGAATTTGGCTTTGGACCCCTCACTCCAAGAGATGATGTCCCCCGCTTACTTGGTATCGTCGTTCAAGCATGGTATAAGAATCGACCTAAAGACATGGACTTTGATGGTCAGCTGTTTGTGTCATTTGAAGAAGGCCCATTTGGAGAAACCAAACAACTTGCACCTGTAGCACGCATTGACAACTACCCATCAAGCTGGGATCATCCCCCACGACCTTATGGTTATGACAAGCCCACATTTGACTATTAAAGTTTTCTCATCAATAAAATAAGATAGCATCAAAGGAAGTGCATGAACCTAGTGTAACAATGGCGATCATAGTTTATTAAAGTCAAACTTCATCTAGCACTAGAAGCGACATGGAATAGATTGGGAAGGGTGAAATCGATCAATGCGTCAAGGTTGACTTAATATGGGAGTTGCATCATGCATGATGATGAGGCTATTCTTATAGCTCCGATTTCCCTGATGATGGTCCAAGTGCTTGGTCCTGCTCATATTCTTCCTCATGGCCGCGCCACAACCACAACACCCCACCAAGCAAGCAATGTCAATCACGTCTCCAATGCAGTTGGGTGGATTCTATACCATGGTTCCGAAGCAGCTCATTCTCAACAGCATCACCTTCTGGTTTCCATTAGCGACATGAACGAGAAGCTCCTTGTGAACAAGTCCCCAAATCAGCCTTGGCAACCAGCTCCAACAAGCGTTCAGATTTCAGTGTCCACATGCTCTTCCCCAGATATCGATATGATGTATTGGTATCAAGCCCTTATCATCAACATCTTCTTTTGGTGAGAACAACCGGTGACCATGCTCAAGAGACTTATGCATTTCGAGGTGCCTGACGCTGCTGTGTTTGGATGATGGCATGCATATGGACCATTGAAATGGACACCTTCAAGCTTGCGCAATCATTGGATGATTTAGCCTGGGCGAAAACAATAATGCAACAGCTGTTCAAGATTAAGGAGACGGAAGGTTGTTGACATGATCACAAAGGTGAAACAATACAACAGCATTGGATCAGTGTTCCGAAGGCTTCTTGATTGGATCCGTAGCCCTTGTTAAGAGAATGGTAGTATCAAGAATGATAATAAAAGATTGCCATTTTAGCCTCTTTCATGCATCATAGTCTCACTGTCAAGAAGCAATGATGATACGACATCATTTCATAAAGCACACGACATGGTTTCTAAACATACGATTTCCATTTTTGACTACACTACATTGCCGCCACTTAACGACCGCCCATGTATGATTTCCGAGATTTTCCGTGAAATATAAAAGCAGCCCGTTGTTTCCTGTTTTTGTTTTTCTCTTCCGCTGTTATATGCTCATTATACCCACAACCTACAAACCATCATGTCCATCCCAGGTTTTGAAATCCTAACTTTGGCACCAGAGGATGATTACAACTACAATAATAATATCGATGATCCAGACGACAGCACGGTGTGCAATTATATCGATGACTCTTTCTGCCAAGAGAACCTCTTCCAGATTCTACCGCTTATGCCAGAAGAATCATCAATCGATGAGAACAACCACATTCATTCACACGTCAAGCTCTTTTTCGAAGAGTTAGGTGTCTTGACAGAAGAGCCAGAGCCAATTGATCCAACACGCGATTATGATGCTGAAGCACGGCAACTGCTTGAAGAACGAGATCGCACTCGACAAAAGCATGTTCAATTATCTGAAACTCCTTCATTATCTTCATCCCAATCAGGCCTATCATCCACCTCGTCCTCCTGTCATCATCACGACCATCACCATAACGACTATTCCAATGATAATACACGATCACCCCTATACATGGGTCATGCTGGTGGCCCAAATCATCATCATCATGCTACATCCCCCATGCCTTATTCTTCTCCTTATCATCCGATCAAAACGGTACTTGCGCACGAGCCTTCCAGCAGCACCACCCGTCATCATCCCCATGCTACCAACATCCATCATTAATCTAGTACATTTGTAAAATTCATCTTCTACTCCCCCGCCTTTGCATCATCACCAACCACCAACCACCCTTTTCCCTCGTCGACACAACATCATCCCCCTCATCATCAAATTATCTCATCCCATCAAAATATAAATAACAACAACATCCGTTCCAAATCATCTGCTATATATCCAATGTCACAAGGCACTATACCAAACTTGATTTGGAAAATGGAACTCGTGCTGATAATCCATGGATAGAGAGGATGCTCATTCATGATTCAAAAAAGTATCCGACCAACAACAATATGTCTCATTTGCTCTCTCTTTCGTTGTCTTTGAAGTTTCAGGGTCCCTTTATATCCCGAATCGACCCGAATAAAGAATGCTTAACAAATAAGGCGAGCTAAAATACATCAGTTGGTTTCGGCAATGATACTCCGGACACGTTCTTGTAATGCAGCATTGAAGCCTATGCTCTCAAGGTATCCCTTCACCGATCCATAGGTGGCATCCAAGTAATCCAGCAATTCTCGCATGTTCTAATAAAAAGTACAACATCAGCAATTTATCATACCATGCTATCCACATTATTACATCCTACCTTGGGTGGTGCATCAGCAAATTCCTCTGATAATCCAACTCTTTTGAGATCATTGATCATGTCTTTGCGGATAGGTGCCAGCCCAGCCTGCGTTTTTGCGTAATCTTTGACAATGATATCCTCTGGTACACCCGCCATACTCAGTAGCATGCAGCTGATGAGTCCTGTTCTATCCTTGCCTTGGGTACAATGGATTTGTATTGGGTAGTTGTCAGGATTGGTGAATAGCAACAAGGTCTCCAGGATCTCGTCATTGCAGTGGGCAAGGAACTGCTTGTACATGTTGGCAACACCCATGGGTGCCAATACTTCACGTCCAACCAACAAGGCGGCTCTATCATGTTGGCATGACAACAAGTACCAAATCAGCAGACTACAGGATGACATTATCAGATACGCCATATCCTTTTTCCCCAGATAAAAGTAATTACCTCTTTTGACGGAGCGTGCATGACATAAACACTGCATTACGTTCAAAATTCCTGCCTGTGAGAGCGATGCGGTACTTTTTGCGTAGGACAGTCTTGGCAGCGGGATCCACTTCTTGATGTACAACCTCTGGATGACTTTGCTCGAGATTCAACAGCTCGGAAGGACGCATCTACGCAACCCTATCAGCTGCTGCTGCTGCTAATGCCTTTTCTTTGGTCACTTACACTCTCGACCACAGTGGTGGGGAAACTTTTATCGATGGCTGCTTCTCCTCGACATTCTCGGCTAAGATTATGCGAAGTCAGCCAACATGTTGACTGAGAAAGATGCGAGTGACACACATGCATACCTTGTACGTAAATCGATAATCGTACGGATATTGTGTTGTTGAATAAAGTCTTGTACGTCGTTCTCGTTCAAGTTGTCCAGTGTAGCCGAGCGAAAGATCGTGCCTTCTTTGATGTAGCTATACACATGGTGTTGGAATGTCAAATGGCTATAGTATGTGTGTCATTGCATACCGTTTGTTATCCGCATTGTCGGCCGATGAGACACCCAAGTCGCGAAAGTTGAGAAGACCTTTATAGCTGAGGAACGAGTTGCTGCCTTTATCGCTACTGCTATCGCTCATATTCGGTCACACAAGAAAGAAGGAAAAGAGAAAGAGTCGAGCTTCAGCTTGGCAATTTAAACATGGGGAAACTTTTGTTGCCACTACGATAAATGGGGGTATGGGTATTACCATTCATTTAGTACAACGCGCCACTTTTTGCATAAACTCTAAACAACGATGGCCTTTATTGTCACCATGAGAACAAACCATTGTATTTCTCGACTTTCTAGCGTATATCATCAAATAATAAACAGCTCCTTTTTTGATCCTTTTACGACCTTCCATGATATCATATTTCCTCGTAAGCTGGGTTTTTATCATAACGTCAATCCACCGTCAATGCTTAAAACCTACCACAAAGGGGATCCTCTGTAAGTAAAAGTTTACCCGTGATCCTCCCTATCATACATACCTCTCCATTCATATACTTGCACCGTGCTAGAAAAATGGCAGCTTCGGCAACATCATCCACATGACCAAGCCGTCGCAAAGGTATAGAATCAATAAGCGCTTGCTTCTTTTCTGGTGATGACAACAGCCCTTGATATCCCCATCAGCGTTAATACATTGCCTTGTTCCTTCCATTAAAAGCCTGTGTCTTTACCAGCTGTCATATCGGTTTCGATGTATCCTGGAGCAATGGCATTCACGCGAATCTGGGAAGGTCCAAGCTCTTTGGCCAGTGATTTTGTAAAGCCTATGGATTGTGGATGAGCCCCTATCTCTTGACGACATTGTCGCCTTCACCACTTACCAATAATGCCCGCTTTAGAAGCACCATATACACTTTGACCTACATTACCCTGCAAGCCAACAATGCTGGAAATGTTGATAACGCATCCTCCTTCTACAAGAGTAACCTATTAGATGACAACAAATGTAGCTGTTTGAGGGGCCCATACCTTTTCGTTTTATCATGGACTTGGTAACCAGTTGGCTCATTCGCATTGTCCCAAAGAGGTTGGTATTCATTGTGTCTTGCAAATCTTGTTCCTTCATTCGCAAAAGCAATCCATCACGTGAAATCCCTAATGATATCAAGAGAACAATCAATCCATGTCACCCATAGCCATTCAAAAAAGGAGGAGGAGGAATAACAACCAACCTGCAGCATTCACTAGATAATGAACCGGCTGATCCTTTAACAATTTCTGATGCGATCATGTTAGATGTATGTATATACAAAGCGTCCTTCCTCTTCACAGTAGCCTTACGCTAATCACACCTTCATGCTATATTCTATGTCTTTCTTGTCTGATACGTCTAGTGTCAGCCCTTGGTGTCCTTCGCCGTATTTGCTTGTAAAGGCCTTCTCAGCTGTATCCACGCGAACGGGATCTCTGCCAACCAGAATGGTGCTTGCTCCACGACTGGCAAATGCCTCAGCAATGGCAAAGCCGATGCCTCGTGTTGCTCCTGTAATGAGTGCCGTCTTGTGTACAAATGTCATGGGTGTGAACAAAGGAGTCGTCGCAGTTAAAAATCTGCTGGACAAGGTATTAATTTCAACAATAGAAGGCGTTGTTATGCAACTGCTCAAAGCTTGTATATGACAGGAAATGGGACCTTTGTACTTTGACCTGGTCATCGTTTTGCTTTTGCTTCCTCTGAATGCCCCAACTCATGTTCAATGATACAATCCATAAGGCACATGCCAATTGAAATGGCTCCGAGCAAGTCCTGTCATTTTGGATGGATCGTTGATGGTGGTGGTGGTGGTGTCATATACATACATGCACGTCATCCATGCCAAGCTTCTTCAGTAGTGAACGTATCACTCGAGGGATCTCAGTAGCTTTCCAAAGACAATCTTTTTGTAACCACAAATCATCTGAAAATGCTTTTTGGGTACCTTGAAATAAAGCTTGTCATACCAATCGTACGTATATTTCATGCACGAGGAGGATAAGGGGGATCACATATGCCATCATGAAAAGGATATGAAAAGGACATAGTAGCTGCCAATGTCAAATGTGATCTACCAAACAAATGCGGATGTTTGCATAATGATGATGCCGATCCATCAAGTAAAAGGTCATTCAATGGAGCGCATGTGCCCTGCACACATGAGCACGTGTCAATGGTAAGAAGAGAAAAAACATTTTATCCTTTTCATTGCCTCTTCCCACGAAGGATTAAATAGCAGTTTGTATCGGATCAACTATGCGCTGGTCGGCCCGTGCCATGTTGTACAGGTTCAGTAGTTAGTCGCAAGCAAAGCCATGGCTTTGTTACACGCTTGTGTTCTTTTTTTCTTTTTCCCAACACTGAATTCTTTTTTATTCCCCCCACCTCATCCATCCACCTCCTCACTCACAACAACAACTACTCACGGCCATGATGAATGGATATGTGAGGAGAATCATCTCGTTGCTGCTGCTCGGCTTGGCACTCTACGTCATTCCAATATCCTGCCAATCTACGGATAACCCAGCATTCTGGGAAGGTGCACGAGTCTACAACGCTCAAGGGAAGCCTATTGACAATAGCACCAAAGACGACATTATCGCAATCTCCCGAGACTTTCAAACAATTTATGGTCTCAATGAACAACCATTGTCTCCATGGGTAAAGCAATTGAACTTGTTTATATATTCCATTTGGTTAACGAGAAGCTGGTGGTGGGTTTATAGAGGATACTTGTGGATTATTCGACTAGCTGCAACTCGACCAATACAACAGTGGAGCAATTAACGGCACTCAATCATGATAATCTCGGGTTCTATTCTACGATAAGAGACCTTTCGATTATAGGATTGGTGGAGCGTGGTGGTGGTTGCAACTGGAGTGAAAAGGTTTACATGGCTCGGTCGCTTTCATCTGCCATCAATCTCAACCTTACAGCCATTGTGATATCAGATAACGAGAGACCCGCTTCAGCAGATTATAACCCGTATCCAATCACCACCATCTCACAACAGAAATACACTTTCACCAATCCGCTTCCTGATGATCGTAACGCGACCCATATGCAGGATAATGATTTACATACCACTTTTGGCACGACTACTACACCTCCAATTGGCATCTACTTCATTCCCAAAACCTATGGCGATCATTTGCGGTCTCTAATTGGTGACAATACCACAGTTGGCAATGATGAGCGACCTTTATTGCAATTATCTCTTATATTCTCCCCTATACGGCTACAATCATCGGAGGGTGACGATGCTAATGTATTTACTCGTGGCTATTTATCTTATGTCATCGCCCTCTCGGTCATCTTATTCGTGGGTAGGTCATCGTCTTTAATGTCATCTCAACATCATCATGCTTATTCTATCATGCAGCAATTTGTGCAGGCTTTGTATTTTTACGGTGGTGGCGTATTCGAGAACGTAGAGCAGCAAGAGAATACGAGGCACAACTTAGTGCTCATGCAGCCAACATGCAAATGCGACGAAAAAGCAAGCCCTTGCCTGTCAACATTGTTAATGCGATCCCTATTGCACATTATACGGAGGCTACTGTCAAGAATCCAAGTTGTGCGATTTGCTTAGAGGATTATCAGGAGGGTGAAACAGAGGTGCGCATTTTAGGATGTGGTCATGGATTTTGTGTTTTATGCATAGGTAAGAGGATTCGTATATACATGTGATGGAAGAACAATGAATACTAACAACATTTTTCATTCATCAAAAGATCCATGGCTTACACAAAAGTCGACATTGTGCCCTATTTGTAAGTGGGATTGTTTACCAGAAGAAATGCGCAAGTCATCCACCGATACAAGTGACAGCGGTGATCATTCCAATACCACTACCACTGCTACTGCTACTGCTGCTGCCGCCGTATCCAATACCACAATAGCTGCCAATGCTGCACCATCTTCAACCAGCCTAGCTTCCACACAATTAGCACCAGCACCATCAGCGGCACAACAATCACAGGAGAAGAATGCCACTTCAACTCAAGATAATGATAATGGCCAGCGATCAGCTGAAAATTCGGTTGCCACAAAGACAGCTGATGATGACAAAAACAATGACAGCAATCTAAAGAATGACGCCACAACACCCAACACCGCTTTAGAAGATCACGCGGCATCATCCTCAGGAAGCTCGATACCAAATCAAGCACCATCACAGCAAAAGGAAACCAAAGATGACAACGTCGTTGATGATGCATCCAAGGATGATGATCCTATTACTACTACTTCCGCAACCTCTACATCCGATGACACACAACATCAACAACAAGATGGAAACATCGATCATGGGACTGTAGATACGACGACCCAATCTCCACCATCATCAACGGCTGAAGAACACAATGACACCACCACCACCACCACCAAGGATAATGATGACAATAGTCCACCATCACCACATGTCAAATGATATCATTCAAGTGGTCCTTTCCCATGCATATAGATGTTATTGTATATTGGTAATGCTTTTTTTTGTAAATTATAATTAAAAATGTTCATGTAAATGGTCTTTTATACTATTGTTCCTGAAAGCGAATGGGGGTGGTCAATGTTCCAGGAACAACCTGAAACAGGTGGCTGCGGAGTAAAGCGAACAAGAAGTTGTCTGCATTCGATAGAGCTTTTTTTTCTTTCCTTCCTTCTCTTTTCTTTGACACCTACGTACACTCTCACACACACACTTTACCCGATATGAAGAGTGCTCTCACTTTTGAAACGCTTGCTCGGTGTTCTACAACAAAAGCTCGTGCATCGATCTTGACATTGCCACATGGACCCGTCAATACTCCAGTCTTTATGCCAGTGGGCACTCAGGGCACTTTGAAGGGCTTGACACCTCGTCAACTAGAAGATCTCAACTGTCAAATCATGCTCAACAACACATACCACTTGGTAATTGGGATCGATCGGTCAACAATGGAGAGAGAGTCATTGACTTTTGGACATTAGGGACTTAAACCTGGTCAAGAAACACTCGATCTTGTTGGAGGTGCACACAAGTTTCAACAGTGGAATAGAAACCTCTTGACGGTACATAATGTCATTCTTCGTGTTACAATGCCACAATAGTACTAATGATGTGTGTCAATGCAGGATAGTGGAGGATTCCAAATGGTCTCGTTGCTAAAGCTGGCCAAGATCACAGAGGTAGTATATATTAGGATGTGCGTTATGAATGTAGTCAATAACCTTTTTTCATTAGGAAGGTGTACAATTCGCTTCTCCTCATGACGGCTCATTGATGATGCTTACGCCCGAGCACTCCATGTCGCTTCAAAACTCAATTGGTGCCGACATCATGATGCAACTCGATGATGTGATTTCTTCATTGACAACCGGACCTCGTGTGGAAGAAGCCATGTGGCGATCGATTCGATGGCTTGATCGTTGTATTGCATCGCACAAGAATACCGATCGACAAAACTTGTTTGCTATCATTCAAGGTGGATTGAATAAGGAGTTGAGGAAAAAGTGTGTCGAGGAAATGGCCAAACGTGATACACCTGGTTATGCTGTCGGTGGTCTGAGTGGCGGCGAAGAAAAGAATGAATTCTGGCAAATGTAAGTTTACCTTTTTCACCAACACACTCAAAAAGTGAATCGCTAACGTTGGATTAGTGTCTCGCTTTGCACGGATTTATTGCCAAAGAACAAGCCAATCTATTGTATGGGTGTAGGGTAAGTTGTTGTTGTTGTTGTTAATGGATGATGGGAGTAAAGGGGATCCTAAAGTGGATGATGATTTTATAGATATGCGGAGGATTTGGTTGTATGTGTTGCACTCGGTGTTGACATGTTTGATTGCGTTTTTCCGACTCGTACAGCAGTAAGTAAAGCTTGAAGGGGGAATGACGATGATATGGTGACACATGATCTAAGTATACATTTTTTCCCTTAGCGATTCGGCAATGCGTTGACTATGAAAGGCACACTCTCGCTCAAGTCTGGCAAATTTGCAAACGACTTTGGTCCAATCGAAGAAGGATGCGAGTGCTCCACATGCAAAGAATACACCCGATCCTATGTACATTTGGTCACAACACGAGATACGGTGGGCTGTCATTTAGTATCCATTCACAATGTTGCCTTCCAACTACGGTTGATGCGTGAAATGAGAGAAGCTATCCAAGCAGACGAATTCCCAGCATGGATTAAGCAATTCTTTGCCGGCTACTTTGGTGACAAGAGCAAATATCCAGAATGGGCAATCAATGCATTACGAAGCGTGAATGTAGATCTTTTAGCATAGAAAAGAGTAGAAGAAAAGAACACTACTACTATACTGTAATATATTGTAATGGCATATTTTTTGCATTCCATTTACTTCCGACGTTGCAGAAATCGTGCATATGTTGAATGTGCTACGATAGGGATGAGAGAGAGAGAAAGAGAGCAGGCTCGGGAACCAAAACACTGAGCCCCTAATGTGAGGATAGGATGATAATAATATGTACTTAATGCTTCGAATGTTACTGTTTCACACCGAAAGCAAGCGTAAAAAAGACACGAAGCAAGTTGGCTTTCAACATGGTGTCATCGTTGTGAATCAGCCGAGAAGCCGAGAAGAGTCGTGCTCATGCAACATGTGGTTCATTTACCGACCATGACACGAAAAAAAAGGATGACGGATTGCAGCAGGAGTGAATACGGAAAGCGCTTTACCAAAAATGACAAAGTGTGGAAACAAGTGCTTGCATCCTTGGCTTTAAAAAGAAGCTGTGCTACGCTTTTCTTTTTCTTTCAACGTTCACCCTAACTTTGAACTTTCACTCTTCCCACCACAACCTACAACAACAACATGAGAGAAATCATCAGTCTTCACGTCGGCCAGGTAAATCCACCCTAACTACCCACCCGCCGCCACAATCGTTCCTCTCTTAAGCGACCCAAGAGACTGACGCAGTGCATGCGGGTGCGTGTGTGTGCGTGTGTGGATACGTATGTATATATAGGCTGGTATCCAGATTGCCAACTCCTGCTGGGAACTGGTAAGTACTAGTATTTTGGAAGGAGAAAGAGTGGTAGCACTCCTTTCTCTTTTTCTTCAACAACATGGATGATTGAATACTTTGTATGGAATAATAGTATTGCCTTGAGCATGGCATCCAACCTGATGGCCGTATCCCTGAGGAACAAGATATCAAGGATCACTCTTTTGACACCTTCTTTAGCGAAACTAGCTCTGGTAAACACGTGCCACGTACTGTTTTCGCAGATTTGGAACCTAGTGTTGTCGATGAGGTACGCACCGGTACCTATCGTGCACTTTACCACCCGTAAGTACACGTCCAATGATATACACAAAACGTCTGCACGATCTTCTGTGGCAGACATAGTATGCTTAAATCATCAATGGCTATTGTTTATTGTAGGGAGCAATTGATTACTGGCAAGGAGGATGCCGCCAACAACTACGCACGTGGTCATTATACCGTGGGCAAGGAGCTTGTTGACACTGTCCTTGATCGTGTTCGCAAGTTGGCTGATAACTGCAATGGATTGCAAGGCTTTTTGGTCTTCCACTCGTTTGGTGGTGGTACCGGCTCTGGTTTTGGTGCCTTGTTGATGGAGCGATTGTCCGTGGATTATGGCAAGAAATCCAAGCTTGAGTTCTCTGTATACCCTGCTCCCCAAGTCTCCACTGCTGTCGTTGAGCCCTACAACTCCATCCTCACCACCCACACCACCTTGGAGCATTCTGATTGTGCTTTCATGGTTGACAACGAAGCCATTTATGACATTTGCCGTCGTAACCTCGATATTGAACGCCCCACTTATGCCAACCTTAACCGCTTGATTGCTCAAGTCGTCTCCTCTATCACTGCTTCCTTGCGTTTTGATGGCTCACTCAATGTGGATTTGAACGAGTTCCAAACCAACTTGGTGCCTTATCCTCGTATTCATTTCCCCTTGGTCACGTATGCACCTATCATCTCTGCTGCTAAGGCTTACCACGAGCAATTGTCTGTTCCTGAAATCACTTACTCATGCTTTGAACCCAACAACCAAATGGTAAAGTGTGATCCTCGTAACGGCAAGTACATGGCTTGCTGCTTGCTTTATCGTGGTGATGTTGTTCCCAAGGACACCAATGCTGCCATTGCTTCTATCAAGACGAAGCGTACCATCCAATTTGTCGATTGGTGCCCTACCGGTTTCAAGGTCGGTATCAACCATCAGCCTCCTACTGTGGTCCCTGGTGGTGACCTTGCCAAGGTGCAACGTGCCATTTGTATGCTTAGCAACACCACTGCCATTGCTGAAGCTTGGGCTCGTCTCGATCACAAGTTTGATTTGATGTATGCTAAGCGTGCCTTTGTTCACTGGTATGTCGGTGAAGGTATGGAAGAAGGTGAATTCTCTGAAGCTCGGTAAGTACAATGCATCATCTTCATCATCATCATCCCATTTTAATCAATGTTGATATCAATAGTGAGGATCTCGCTGCTCTCGAAAAGGATTATGAAGAAGTTGGCTCTGATTCCCTTGGTGACTCTGAAATCGAGGACGCTGAAGCCGAGTATTAGGATGCATAACAATGTTATCATTTTATTCTCTCATGTTCTTTGGAATAAAGTATCGTCCAATACCCCTTTGACTACTTTCGTCGTCACCCCCTACATATTTGAGGCTCCGTGTTTAGCAGCCAGCAGCCAGCACTAGGCAAAAACAAAGTGGTAGATCAGATGGCTGTGATTGTATCTCCTCGCACCCGTTTTTCTTTTTCTTATACAACTCTCATCTAAAAGGTAATCCAATCGTCAACTTGCTTTTGCTTCGAGCCAATGGAACTCATTTGCCAACGCCATTCGCATGTTGCCCGAGTAGATGTCTGTCCCTGGTATGTACACTCTTTGCCCTTTGCCCTTTGCCCAACCACCCCAAACAACTATTTCGAGAGCGCGTTTACGCTGACATACCCTTTTTCACGTGCTTGGATTAGTTGCTTTCAACGATATCGGCAAGCCTGCCAAGGATCTTTTGTCCAAGGATTATCCCTTTGGCAGCGTCAAGGTTGAGGTCAAGACCACTGCTCCCAATGGTGTGGTATGTGTGTTACATAATGATGCTGGATCTATGGGTTATCTGACAACAGAGGTGTGTCTATATATATAATAGACTTTCAAGATCAATGGTCAACGTGACAACAAGAGCGGCATCATTGTTGGTGATCTCGAGACCAAGTACTCTGATAAGGTCAAGGGCATCGCTTTCACCGAAGCCTGGACTACTTCCAACCATCTCAACGGCAAGATTGAGCTCGAGAACAACCTCGCCAGTAAGTATCATTGTTTTTTGGGGGGAAAAGAAGGATGATTGGTGATTGAACATGGTTGTTTTCATTGCATTACAGAGGGTCTTAAGCTCGAGTTGTTGACCTCCCTTCTTCCTTCTGTCAACGAAAAGGGTGCCAAGATCAATGCCACTTACAAGCAACCCAATGTCCACACCGTTGCTACTTTGGATGTCTTCAAGGTAAAACAACGAGAAGGGGATGGTTGAGAAAGACAAAAGTAAGCTAATGTTGCCTATTTACATAGACCTTCTTCAGCGTCAACTCTGTTGTTGGTCGTGATGGTTTCCTTGCCGGTGGTGAAGTTGCCTACGATGTTTTGAACGGCAAGGTATGGTATACATTAATCTAATAGGATGAAGCAAGCAACTCATGATGGTGTATTTATCTATATAGATCAGCCGTTACAATGCTGCTGTTGGTTATTCCGCTGCTGAGTACGCTGTTGCTGTTCACGCTACCAACAACTTGGGCAACTTTGCTGCTTCTTACTACCACAAGGTTAAGAGTGACATTGAAGTTTCCGGAAAGGCTTCTTGGGATGCTAAGGCTAACGGCCCCGTTGCTCTTGAAGTTGGTGCCAAGCGCACTCTCGACAAGACCACCTTCGTCAAGGGTAAGATCTCCAACTCTGGTGTTGTTGGTGTTGCCTACACCCAAGCTCTTCGTCCCGGTGTCAAGGTCAACGTTGGTGCTTCCATCGACACTTCCCGTCTCAATGAGAACGCCCACAAGCTTGGTCTCTCCCTCACTCTCGAAAACTAGACATATAAACCACTGCCATATGGCTATTGTAGGACTGCAGGATATTCACAGTGAAATTAAAATCAGTCAATTTGATACACACAGCTGCCCATTTGATCTTAAAGACATGTTGAGATTATCGTTAATGCAAAGTTGGTTTCATTATCATGGTCGTCATTGTTATCAAGTTCATCACAAAGAGGCAATCGTGAATGAGCAATGATAAGGAGCAAAGTAGTGGGTAGAAGAGTTACATGATCATGGGTAGTTTCATATGAAAGAGCTCTTTATTAGATGATCCAATTACTGCTACTTTATGTTGATAGCAAGAAAAGTGAATACAAGTGAGGACCCTATGGTGGTGGTGGTGGAGTATGAACATGCATCTTTGACCAATGTGGCTGTTGCTGAACTTTTGGTGCAGGCGCTTGAAATAATTTTCGTCGCTTTCATATCCCTTCCTTCGCTATCAACACACTTCTACACATTCGACCATGGTTCAGCTAGAGCTCTTGGAATCACTTCCCGTACGCATTGAATCAACCTCTCTTTATTATTGTCTACAGTCACTGATCGGTCATTTTCACAGGATCGGATCGCGGAACACGCAAAGGCTTTTGACAGCATGCTTTCTTTAATACCCCCAAAATACTACATTGCGCAAAAGACACAGAATCCTGTAAGCACACATACACACACCGAGACGATCGCCACCTATATTGTACTGTATACTGATATGGGGTATAGGAGATGAATAATCCATACATGCACAACAAGCGGAAAAAGGCTGATGTGAAGGAACAAGTCAAAAAGGCAAAGAAGGCGAAGGTAAATGAATGAATGGATGATTTTCTTATCATCGTGTTTTACTAATAGGAAGGTTCTATAGCTTGATCCAGAAAACATGAAAACCGTCAGCGAGATCCAAAGTGAACAAGCTGCTGCTGAAGCTGCTGAAGCTGCCAAGGAGAAGGAGGAAGAAGAAGAAGAGGAGGCATCAGTGAATGGATCAGTACAAGTGGAAGAGGAGGATGAAGAAGAAGCACCATCATCATCGGAATCAGGCGACAAGGTGGATTACAGTGATATGTCAGGAGCCAAGCCTATGGTGCGTAGTGACATTACCGAGCTTCAAAACAGACTTCAGCAACGTATTGCCGAGTTGAGGAGAAAGAGAAATGCACCCGATTCAGATTCACCCAAAGCTCGCAGCCGTGATGATCTTCTTGCTCAGCGACAAAAGAAGCGTGAGGAGCGGAAAAAGGCACTCAAAGCAAAGAAGGAAAAGGGCAAATCAGCACCTTCCGAAGAACTTGTCAAGTCGTCTGCCACTGAAAAGGTAAATCCATTGAATAACAAAAGAGTATACATATGACTGATCTCTATCTATGTAGCCCAAGTCTGCTGCTGATTCTATCAAGATGGATGGTGATCTCTTCTTTAGCAAGGTCGACATTGGTGCTGAAAAGAAAAAGAAGGGTCCTACCGATGCCAAGACGCAGTTGCAAAAGGTCGAAGCCAAGAAGGAGAAGCTTGAAAAGTTGCGTCAAGAGGATGCTGCCAAGGCTGCTGAATTAGAAGAAAAGGAGCAATGGCAAAAGGCTGTTTCGTTGGCAAGTGGTGAAAAGATCAAGGATGATGCCAAGCTTCTCAAAAAGACCATCAAGCGTACTGAGCAACGCAAGAAAAAGAGTGCTGATGAATGGAGGAAGCGTCAAGAAAAGGTCAAGATGGATGAAAAGAACAAGATCAAAAAGAGAGAAGAGAATATCAAGAACCGTCAAATGCAAAAGGGTGGCAAAAAGGGTGGTGCTGCTGCAAAGAAGGGCGGTGACAAGAAAAAGAAGGCACGACATGGTTTTGAAGGTGCAGCCTTTGGTTATGGTGGCAAAGCATCCAAGTCCAAATCAAAGAAATAGTGTACGCTCCCCCTCCTTCTTATCCTCCCATTCATTCATCTCATCTTTCAGCAATAAACATGATCCATCATTCAAAAGGTTGTTTAATATATACACACATACACTACTACTACTCGCTGTCTTCCTTCTCAGCTGCAGTACAAGGAGCAGCAGCATTATCCAATTTCTCCATCCATTCATCTGGGATGATAGGTGTCACCAATCGTTCTTCGCCTTTGGCACTATCAGGAGCCCATCCATTGATGCTCACCATATGTGCTGTGGTGGGAACAGAGAATGGCAACATAAACTTGGTATCTCTGGTTTCTTCAATTGCCTTATCTTCTTCATCCACTTCAGCGGGTTCATCCACCATATCCTTGTGTTCTTCTTGTTCTTTTTCCTCAGTAGGTGAAGAGGGTAGCGATGTGGGTGGCAAGGAAGCTGAAGTAGTGATGCCTACAGTGGATATGAGAGATCCCACAAAACTCGATACGCTATTGCGTCGTGAACGAGAGCGTTGCATGGAAAGGCTTTGACTACGCGACATGGATAAACTCCTCCTTCGTCTAACCATCTCGAGTGATCGGGCTTGCTTGTATCGCATTGTGTCTTCAGCAATTTGTAATGCATACTTTTCAATTTCATCTGGCAAACGTGGTTCATTGACTTCATAGCGATAATTGGTAACGCAGCGCTTGATTTGGAGTGCATTGATGGAATCGAATTTCTTGGCCGTGTGGATAAAGCTGACAAGATCAGGCAGCTGAGTCAAGCATTGTAGCAATTGTA
Source organism: Lichtheimia ornata (assembly GCF_029851405.1). NCBI lineage: Eukaryota > Fungi > Mucoromycota > Mucoromycetes > Mucorales > Lichtheimiaceae > Lichtheimia > Lichtheimia ornata. The sequence goes on from NW_026695373.1 coordinate 109,238, forward strand.
ACAAGTGGGTGGTAGGCTCAAGGTAGCTTGCAAGGCTTGAAGGTAAATGCTCTTGGGTGATCCAATCTTCCACGTGAGATAAATTCATGCGTATTTGCAAAGCCTTGGATCGACACAATAACTTTTTGTTGGTGAGAATACGATTGAAAAGCTCACATGACATGTAATGGAAGAATTGGGCAAGCGCTTGAATGATGATGGTAGGATGCACATCATATGATTGCAAGACATAAAGAGTGGATGTCAACAAGCTGGTAACCGATTGCGGAGAAATGATCGTGCACGTGTCGTTGTCATCTTTGGTTGCTGAAAGAGCTGCAGCTGTAGCAGTAGTGCCTGTACTGGTGCTTCTTTTCATTTGAACAGCCATCCCACCATCCGTTGGAATCATCACCGATCGTCGTGTACTTCTTCTAAAGAAACGTTGCCAATCATCAGCAAAATTAACATCTTCCATGCCAGGTATTTGCTCATAGTGAAGCATGGCACGAGGAAGGATCTTGATAAGACGACGTTCGGTATCCGATACAATCATGCCGTAAATTTCAGAAATCAGCTCCGAGATACGCAGCTGATGCTCAGCTGTAGCAGTGACAAGACCTGCATCCTTCTTGAGATAGTATAAAAGTTGTGTAGCATTGGTGATCCAGAAGGATAAGATATGCACATTGCGAGCATTGGCCTATAATTTTCGTTAGCAAAGGAAGAAAAAAAACATAAAAGCATTCTTTGTTTATCGTACCTTGATTGTCTTGCTGATACGTTCCATAGCACCATTCATCACCTCTTGAAGCAAATCATCGCTTGAGAAGTAATGAGCAAAACGAGCACTGAGAAAGATAACATTGGAAGGAACACAAATCTCTTGACGAGATTGTACAGGGAGCTGAATGTTGGTGATCACGGTATCAAGAATATACTGCAAGCTGTCGGCACCAAACACAAACATTTGATCAGGCAAGCATCGATCCCATTGGAATTCATTGTTTTCAAAATCATCATCGTCGTCGTTATCGTCATCTTCGCCTTCATAAGCCCCATCATCCATATGTTCAGAGAAATCATGATCCAAGTCATTCACGTTGTGACCATCTGCCAAGGCCATTGCTGTCTCAAGCAACTTGCGACGACGATCCGCTTCTTCTGCCATAAATGTATCATAGGCTTCAGGGGTGGATTGGAAATAAAAATCGCAATCATCAGCATTGGATGATGTAGTTGAAGATAAGCTACCCGCTTTACGGCCCATAATGCTTGAGGTGGAAGACATGCTATCGCGTGGGTTGGTTGCGAGGATTTCAACAATCTTTTGGTTGTCTGTGTTGAGGAAATCAAAGACCGTACGACCTTTGGCTGATCGGGTGTTGGATGAGGCACCATTCTCCAAGAGTAGTTTTACAATGCCTTCTTGGTTATTATTGGTGGCCCACATGAGAGCTGACCATCCATCTATAGAGAGACACATACACACACAATATAAGCAATAATTTCTTTTGTCATACATACATACACGAATGGATCAATCACTTACAAGAATCCTGAACATCGGTCTTTGCGCCTGCATTCAAGAGTGCTTGAGCAATGGTCGTTTTACCAAAACATGCAGCATAGATCAATGGAGTGGTGCCATCCTCATCGCGTGCATCAATATCAATAAAAGGTCGATAGGGCTCTTCTAGCCACTGAGTAACCTTATCCACGTCCCCAGTAGTGGCTGCACGACAAAACAACTTTGTCATTTTACGTCGCTTGGTTGCATCATCCAAATCAGTTCTATGGATAAGGGTATCATCATCTTCAAGATCGTTGTTGTCATCCTCCCTAGCTTGGTCGGCGGCGGGGGTTGCTGTTGTTGTTGTTGCTGTGTTGGGAATTTGGCTGTTATCGTCGTCGCTGTTGTTCCGTGTCGGTGGTTCCTTTATGCCGGAGCCAATATTGCCTAGGATGGATGAGAGTTGCTTGTAGTTTTCACTCATGCGGCGTGATAGATCATCATAGGTCATGTTTTCATATTGCTGTCTAACAGTGTCATGGTCTTGTTCATCTTCGTCATGTTCATTAATGATGTCAAGGCCACCCACGCTTGTTGTTGTTGTAGTATCGGATGTCGGCAAGACCGAAGACGGCTGCTGCTGCTGTTGTTGAAGAGATGGTGCAGGGTCTGTCTTAAGGTTGTAATGTAAAGGGATATCCAAACAATGATGATCCTGATCAGGAGGAAGGGATAATACCGATGTGCCTGCCATGGTGCACAAAGAAGAAAAGCAAGAAAGCGGGTGAAAGAAGGAAGAAAGAGAGAGAGAGAGAGAGAATAGGAATGAACCTTTCTTACCCACCAACACTATCTTAGGTTTTGTACTTTCGTTCTCCACCAGGAACAAAAAGGTAGGGCATCGTAGCGCAGATCCTGTCACTTCCCGCTTGTCCAACCGACCATGGGTACTCACGTGGAGAAAGCATGTATTCCATGATAAATGAACATCTTTATCATCCTATCAACTATGATTGCTATCATCATCCCAATAATATACAAGATACTAATAGACAATATTATCAAGAGATACACTATAGTGGGAGGATGATGATGTGAGTTTAAGATAGGGTCTCACCTTGTGCAGCGTGACACATGCAACAAGCTGCTGCTTCTGCTGCTGTTGCTGGTTGCTGGTGGTAAAAAAGAATCGATGTAGATCCGCTCTCACATGCAGCCAGCCGGTTCCGTCGTCCCTTATTCATGACAACCACTGTTCTCGACTTTTGCACCCCTCCAGTGCCTGGTGAACGCCACAAGTACTATGGCGATGTTCACAACAAATTCATCAAGTTGCCTATCAATCCACCGGCTCCAACACAACAGCCTCCTCCTCCTGTTAAACATGTCGCACCGGCAACTTTAAAGCGCCAGAAAACCTTGCATGCCATCGCTGCTTCTGGAAATCTTGCCCTCTTCAAGCAAATCCTTGCTCTCCATCCCAATGCCGCCAACGAAATGCAAGCCTCCACGGGTCTTCGTCCTATCCACTTTGCTGCATCTCGCGGCAATCACGAGATCGTACGTTGTCTTATCGAGGAGTATGGTGCCGATGTCGATATCCGTGACCATGAAGGAGAGGTGAGGCTCATATCCATATAGGAAGACGCATCATTACTTACACAAGTCGTATGCTATTAGACACCTTTATTGAAGGCATCGTATGGTGGTTACTTTCATGTGGTGCAATATCTACTGTTGAAGAAGGCCAATCTTCATCACAAGGACAAGGATGGCTGGACAGCCTTGCATAATGCATGCTCAAGAGGCAACTTGCCTATCGTACGAATGCTGGTGGAACGAGGAGCGCGTGTGGATGTGCAAAATAAGACTGGACATACACCTTTGGGTAAGTAGAGTCTTTTCAAAAGGATGCTATTGGTATTCATATCATGTTATTATAGTCAATGCAGCATCCAAGGGGCATGTGTCTGTGGTTGAATATTTGCTGGAGGAAGCGGATGCCAATCCCTTGATCAAGAACAATTTTCAGGAAGCTGCTTATGATGTCAGTGCTGCCTCGGGTGAATCAGGAGAAGCGTACATTTGTGAAATGCTACAAAAAGCAGAAAACAAGTGGTGGCATACGCAAAGTAAGTCTATTCTATATGCATACGTGTGGATGGGATATCATCCTAACTTTGTGTGTGTGTGTGTGTATGTAGATCCAGGAGGATCCACTTATGATCTTTATGATTTCCATGTTACTGTCATGGTGATTTTGCATGAAAATCAACGCTCCTCATCATTACTTGGTCTTTCTCGGCCCCAATTCAGTCCCAATTCTTCCAAACATGATCAACGAGGACCATGGTCACGTCATCCATCAGGAGAGCCAACTACAAAGGACAAAGTGATGCTACCAAGATCATCCGAAAGTGAGGAATCAAAGTGGTTTTGGTTGACGGATTGGCAAGTCGACTATAGCGACCCTCGCGTGGATCCAACATCTGGATGGCAATATGCAAGATCATTCAATGAGCCTGATGAGCGGTGGACACCAGTGGCACCTACAGGTGGTTATGGATGGGTGCGTCGAAGACGATGGGTGCGTGTGATGAAACGAAGAATGGATTTGGCAAAAGGACGTCTTATTCAAGAAGGTCAAGGTGCATGGCAACGGGATTATGTACAACAAGCCGAAGATCTTGTTCAAAATGCCATTGAAGATAGCAACAGCAACAACAACAAGGATGCTGTCAAGACACCACAGGAGTTAACACGCGAGTTACGTGTATACGAAGAAGCGGTGCAACAATTACTTTCAGGGATGAAAGGTACGTAGCGGCGGAATGTGTCAAAAAGGCTATTATCATGTTATTAACAAACCATGCTTATAGCTGATAGCAATCAACATCGAAAGCATCAAGCAACAATCTTGGTCACTGCTTTTACTGCTCGTATCGATGCTCTCAATACCCGTATCGCACAATTAGGAGCTCAACTCTCAACCCCAGTCGCACCGGTGCATCACAATGCGGAGCTGGCTCGTGAATTAGGATTCATCAAACGCAACAGTGACAATAACAGCACGCAGGAAGATGAGGAGGATGGCTTTGTGCAATCGGCCAATGATTTGGATACCAATCCCTGGAGTCGAGATAGTGCTTTACCAACATCAGAGCGCATCGAAGCAACCATCGCCTCAACCACCATGGCATTGGATATGGATTTCGGTGGTAGCAGTTCCGAAGTGTCACCCAACTTGCCATTTGACCAAAAAAGTGGACCACGTGCGTACAATTGGGAACCTGATGTCAACGTCAAAGAATGTCGTCGTTGTGCACGTCGATTTGGCTTGATCAATCGTCGTCATCATTGTCGTCGTTGTGGTCTCGTTGTTTGCGATAAATGCTCTTCTTCACGTACCTATCTCAACCCATCCGAGATTCTTCAAGATCCCACAGGTCCATTCGAATCACTACAAGTGTTGGCTTCACAGCATCACCGTGTCTGTGACAAGTGCTATGCTGATCTAGGCCGTGAATAATGGCTCTCTTTTTCCCTTTTTATTCTATTACATGCTTTTCCCTATATACCTTGGTAGACCTCTCCTTTTTAATATTATGACCCCAATTCCAATCCTTTTTTCAGAGTACATATAATGAACGATGCTATACCGATTTTTGTTGCAGTAGTAAAAAGAGCAATTTCTCAATACACAATCTTTTGATATAAGGTGTTGATAACAAACGCAATGAGGGCTTTTTATCTGCAGGGTACCGAGAAAGAGCTTATTCATCTCTTAGAGCCTGTGTTACCACATCTTCAATTGCATAAAGACCCCCCAAACAGCGCTTCAAACAGCGAGTGTGCATCATATAAAACTACGAGGCGTTATAAAACTACATCCCCATGTATCGTGTATACTACGCTAGCACGACCGTAATTGCATAAATGCCATGGCAACCAAAGCCATCGTTATAATAAATCCTTCGTATGGATTACTCATCAAACGCTACTAACAGCAGCAAAAGTAGTAACGTGGTTATCATTGGATGATGATAACAGTAGCTTGATAGAAGAATATCGAATACAGTACCCAAGTTTATCTTTCTCTTATGATGGGGTAATGTGATGTACAGCAATGTCGTTGTCCTTTTAAGCCAAGCAATTCCACCATTATAGAAAGTACTTTGCACCAAAGTTTTATTAACATGGCATATCTTCTAAGCTATCTACGAGCTTGTCACGCGCATGATCAATGAGTTCGACTTGGCTAATGCCAAATACCTGCAGCGATACCCATAGCGGTGGTGGTAATGACGAATCCAGGTGACTCAAATGACTACAATGACGAATAGCATTATGTACACACACAATCACTGATTTTACATAGCATACTTCCACTACATGGTTATCTATGAGGGCCCAATACGCATAAACGAAGGGGTACTTAGCATCATCGAATTGATTGCTGTCACCGCATACGTGAGCATATGATGGAGGATGACAAAGGATTGTGTAAGCCATGTGTGAGAGAGTGAGCAGTAGTTGTTGTTACGATAATGTCGTTAAACTCTAAAGTGGGGGATTGACAAGGGACGATCTCGGAAAGTGGTGGGTGCACCAGATGCATCAAAAGAGGAGGATCATGTGGTGGGTGGCTCTTGATGTATTATTCAGACGATGGACAATGTTAATGAAAGGATGTATCTATGCTGTTGTTATGGTGGTAATGGTGATGATGATGATGATGGAAGGGATGGTGGTGAGGTTAATAGTTGTAGTGAATGATAGGGCTCAAAGTATGATAGTTTGTGTATGTGTAAAAGTGGATATGCAGTGTGGGTGATACAGCAGGGGACGACTCTCTCTTTTCCACCCCTCATTTTTTGGAGCAGCAACAAGTTACCTTTTTCACTTGTTTTTCTTTATTCTGTGGACACGCACGACAATCCTTTTTAGCCTCGAGCTTTCCATGGGTGCCGATATTCGAGTGCTCCAAGGCCAAGCGTTCTTTCATGACAACCCTTTACACAACAACAACAGCAGCAGCAGCAGCAACAGCCTCTTCTCCTCCTTGTTGCCCACTCCTCATTCCCGAGATTGCCCATCTGGTGGTTGATCTCATTGACCCTGAAGATCTACTTGCTGTGGCATTCACTTGCCGGGTATTATTTGATGCCGCGTGTGGAAGGATTTGGCGAACACTGCAACCAAGGACCCATCTAACACTACGTCGAATCAGGCAAGCTTTGGAAGGGCGACATGGCAGTAAACGAGCATCTTTTTATGAATATCGTCAATTCGTCACGCATTTTGGATGGTGCCCATACGACAAGGATTTACAGCCTTTGGAAAGACACTTTTTCGATGTCTTTCAATTTCCACGCCTTACGAGACTCGATCTCTCTTATGCAGCCGCTCAAGATCATGCTGTGCGTCAAATCCTTACCAGTGCACCACGTTTACGTCATGTCGATCTTTCTCTATGTTATTGCTTATCCACAGAAGCCATTCGACCCTTATTGGTAATGTCACCTCGCCTTGAGACACTTGTTCTTTATGGTTGTGGAAAGATTGCACATGATACACTTGCTACAGTCATTGAACGGCATGCCGATACTTTACGTTGTATACGGCTTACAGATATCAGTGATCGCGTGCTACAATCAATCCAACAGTGTCGTCAACTTGATGATCTTGGTCTCGAACATTGTGCGGATCCACTTTCAGCTGATCGATTACGTCTTTTCTGTACAGCTCTTTCTACAAGGCCAACCACTACCACAATGGGTCGTTTGAGCCGTTTACGTATGCGAGACGTTGCAACACTCACTGCCGAACCTTTGCAATTATTAGCACCAGCAATAGCGGATACACTTGTACATCTCGATTTGAGCGAATGCAATCTTGTAGCCGAGAATGGATTTATGCAACTAGCCAAACATTGTCGAGTACTCGAGCATCTTGCCCTGGTCCATCAATTTGCCGTCACTGATCAAGTTATTCAAACATTCATCTTGCATTGTCCTCATTTACGCTTGCTTGATATTTCTGGATGTCGTCTTCTCACTGAACGTGCCCTTGCTCCTTGGATTGATGATACCATTGACACCTCCCAATCATGCTTGAAGGTTCTCAATATCAGTGGACTTGAACCTGATGTATCTCCTAACGCTGTCCTTCACCTACTTCAATCCTTACCCAACATTACTGAAATTTGTCTCGGTGTTGCTTACGATCGCACAGACGCTATGCGTATTATTGAACTTGCAAATGATGCATCCTTATTTTCCCTCTTTTGGCTCGACATTGCCCGTTGCGCTACCATTTGTCGCTCCACCACTGCCAACAATAGCTTCAATCTTGATCAACATTTTGTTCGTCACTACCACCACCGCTTGCCATCTCTATACGATAATAATGACAATGACAACAACCAAGACGCATCATCCTCCTTATTCACGCTTAACTAAATCTTCCACATTCACTGTATCTAAAAATTTAACTTGAATGTATCATATCCCCCAAACAATAAAAGAAAACTATTCATCCGATCATGTTTATGCAGGTTCCAGGATGGAGAAATCGCTGATTGGTGATGTGTCATGTATTGTACCAATGGGATGACTTTTGGGAGGGAGATCGGCAAGGGAACACAAGTCATCTCTAAATGGTGGCAAGTCCGTGTCATTGCTAATCTGGTATGTAAATGCTAAAAAGGAAACGAATCCTATCATCTTACTCGAGCAAAGTAGATCGTTTATTCTTGGCTTTTTTGAATAAAGAATGGCTGCAATTTTCTCATTGTCCATGTTGTGGTCTTTGTTTGGACATATACACAAACACGCTCGAGACATGTTTGGTCGATTGGTCACCTGGGTTGCACCAAACAAAACACAGCTCGATGTTTTGCATGCATACATATGGATCCGTCACATACCTCTTTTAATATGCTGCTGAGCTTGTTGAGATACAAGCCCAGCCAGCACTTGACATGCTGCACCGCTTATCGTCCCACCCATTTTTGTAGCAAAGCAATGACGTTATTGGACTTTGGGGAAGAGTGAGTTGAAACAGGTGACCTTGTGCTAAAATGGTAAAACTTGAGCAACGCAACGCATGAACCATGGTGTGAGTGTGAGCGAGAAAAGAAAAAGCCACACAGAGTCCGATTTCATTCTTTTTAAACAATGCATCGCTTGGTTCCTTTTTCTCCCCCCTTAATAATCTTTCCTTTCTTTACTCTTTTTCAACACAACATGGCCGACTATAGCAATTCTCCCTCTATTCATCCTTGCACACCCGTTGATGGATACACCATCCATGATAACAATGGCACACTACTTGCATCTGCCACCGAGTCGCTTTCTATTGCTTCCGTAAATCAATGGCTTCAACACACACCTCATGCAACAGCCACCTTGACCTTGTATGACGGCGATACCATCGATCTTCCCGTTTACGCTCTTCGACGTCGTAATGCTGTGGTGGAGAGCTTACCTGATGCACCACATCCAGCATACGTTTCCACACAATAACATTAATACTCTGATGAGCTGTAGACACATACACAACATAGCATACCCCAAAGATCCCACCACCATTAGAAGAAAGATTTGTAGCATTGATTCTCTTTATCTATCTACACCCATTCATCAACCGCCCTTTGTAGCATATAACTCATAGTTTACTCTTCAAAAGAATTTGTTTTTTCTCATCGTTGCACAATCATGGATCACCTGTCTTGACTTTTTTGACTCAACACTTGCACTGCTGGTCGTACGACAGATGAGTTTCGCTTAATCCCAAATACTGGCCACAATCGCCACGTGGCGAGACCCATTGTCTTTTGTACGAGCTTGGATGTCATTGGTGGGCTGAGCAAAAACGACCATGGTGAATGGAAGAACATCATGGCAACTGTTTGTTAACGCATTGAATTCAACCACGCCATTTCGTTTCTAGATCCAAGTCATTGAGTGTAAAAAGTGATGTGATAAAAGGCTTGATTGAGTGGGTGATGTATGTATAGGGTGCGTATGTGTGTGTGTGTGTATAAAAGTGGTATGACAAATTTCCTTTTGAGCGGGGGTCTGTTATGCAAAAACGACAATGGTCCGCTATCACCCGACAACTACACTTCTTTCTCCCTTTTATCACAAAACAAGATGCAACCTGGTTCACCCATGGCGATACCTGATAATGATCAAGCAAACGATGATATAATGCCTGAACATTTGCCTGTGCAAATGGCATTGGCACCCGAACAAAGACCTTACGATCACACGCACACCATTCCTCGTGAAGACTTGATGACTCAAGAAGAAAAGGATCGAAGCAAATTGGCAAGCCATAGTCTATCGCCTGAACAATTAGGTGTGGTGGGCTATGTAAAAGATGTCGCAGGCTTCGTCAAGGATGCTGTCAAAGAAGCACGCGATAAAAGAGCCGTACAACGTCGTCGTAGCAGTGAACCAGCAGCAGCAGCAGCAACAGCAACAGCAACTTCACCCTCACAACGTTCTTCAACCGAAGCACCACCCTCACCAGCCGCTACTCCTTCTCAACAACAACAACGTACATCTTCACCATCGGCATTTGCTGAAGCTGTCACTGGTTTATTTCCTGGGTTGGATCCTCACGCTCACGGTTGTTCACACGCCGATGAGCTGAGACATGAGCTGATGCAGTCGAATAGTCGAGAATCGTCACATGATCCTTCCAACAGATTTATGCTAGGCGACCAATAAAGTATTTGTTTCTCACGCGCTTTTTGACATGACTTGTCGCCAAGGTGATATAGTACCATCAATGATTAGCTATGATGTAATAATGATTGTGATGGCTACCGCAGCAGCAGTAGCAGCAGCACGGTGGCTGTATCAACCTTTGTAGAAGATACGACATGCACTTTGACACAAAATGAGGGTCACCATGTTTACAGCATACAATGATTGCCAGCCATCCAAAAATTAATATCCATGTAACATTTAACATGCCACCTTATGCTGGTGCGTGCTTCTTTACTTGATCTCCAATAATAATCATCGTGAGAAATGTGATGGTTCACCTTTCATACAGCTGTAGTGTGCATGGATTCGAAGACTGTACACAAATGAACCCATCCTCATGCATCACCTTGACATGTTTTTATTGAGGTAAAGGCCTAATTGTGCTTACGCATTGGCAACATGAGTATACACGATCTGAGACTGAAATTGGCCGGGTGGTATTTGACGTGGGGGACGAATAGCAGCAGCAACACCCTTTCTTTCTTCGTTTACTGCATTATCTTTCTCCTCCATTCCCCCCAACTCTTGATATCCAAAATGAAGACCTACACCAGTGAACAAGTTGCTGAGCATAACAAGGCTGATGATATTTGGATTATTATCGACGGCAAGGTGTTTGATGTTACCAACTTTGTTAACGAGCACCCTGGTGGCAAAAAGGTGCTTGTCAAGATGGCTGGCAAGGACGCATCGAAAAAGTTCGCTCAATTCCATAGCCCCTCTGTGATGCAAAAAGTTGGCCTTCCCATGCAGATCGGTGTTGTAGCTGATGCCAAGTTGTAAAAGCATGTTTATATGCCCAAGCGCAATAAATTCATCCTTGTGTGTACGCACGTACATCGGTTGCCATGGTGATGTAATTAGTAGCAGTAGTAGTGGTGGTGTGGTGGTGGAGCTAAATTAAGTGGGCACATGCTGCCGAGAAATCTTGTGCAACTCTTCATCTTTTCCTTTTCATATACTACCACTTTTGCATGCTCTCCTCCTCCTCCATTCCATTCCTTTTATTATTGCATCTTGCTGTTCTCATTAAGACCGCTTCAGCTGTCGAAGGTGGAGAAGGTACCTATCCACTCGCACACATTACGGGTCCTCAGATTATTGAAAACTCGACACACATTCCTGTATGTACAATACACTATCCCCATTCGCATGCATTGGATCGTTCACCTATTACTCTAGACCGGCTATTACACATTTCGACATGTGGAGACAGGCCAATATCTACAGTTTATCGATTCAGGGAACCAGATAGTGCCGGTAATGAGAAGGGCAACAATGATACGCATCGACAATGTCAAATAACATGGATACGATAGGCACGTGCAGATAGCGCCAATGCAACAGCCTTTAATGGCACCATGTGGACCGTCAAATGGCATGGTGACAAGAATTACAGCATCCATCATTTGAATGCAGTCAAAGTAGGTCGAGGTATTGATGATGATGATGATGATGATCCTTTATCTAATCCAGAGGATAGTATGACAAATGTATATCCACCCGTTGGGATCATCTTCGAGGATTAGACGATGCTGCCGTGATGTGGTAAGTAATATCGGTTGGGTGAAATGCATGGATACTAATGCTGAAAATGGAGGACGGTATAGGCAATGCGAGGTGGATAACATCACGCGCAACGACCTTGATTTTGACATATACCCTGGTTTCCATGGCGTGTACAATGCATCCGATCCACATCCTTTGGAAAAACGCCTTGAACGACGCTATGAGAATACGTACGAAGCCATTCGTCAAGATAAACAACAATGGTTATTTATGCGCTACGATCCAAGCGAGACGCCAAAGTGGACGAATGTACGTTTTGATCCTGATACGGCCGAGAATCACGTGGAGGGTGACATTGTCAAGCCCAATCGCAAAAAGAATCAAAACTCGGGCTCAAATCAGTTTTACATTGTATCGGCAGCGCATTTATGGAATATGAAGCCACGGTGTATCTATCCACAGGCCAGCTACGTGTTTACATTCACTCCCAATAATACCGGTGTCACCGCGCTTGATCACTGTGTATGGGGCAATACATCACAGCTATGGGAAGCGACTCTATGGAAACCCGCAAACTTTCCAATGGGCTTTGAACCTGATCCACGATACATTGACAATGGCACAGACGCTTTCTTGCTATGGAATGCTCATACATCACCTGGTACTACGATTCTTTGGTGGGCATGTCTCGCGTCACTCGCCCTTTTCGCATGGATTTGGCGTACTTGAATTGGCAATGTATTATTTATTTACGTGTATTGTAATAGAAAAGGATTTTTAATCATGGGAAGAGGTTTCATCGTGTATGTACAATGTTGAAGGTGGGGGTTTTTCTTTGTGATTGCATCTGCCGAAGCAAAAGATTAGGTTTAATGGATAAGGTTCCTAATGCGCTCTAACAATATTGACATACTGCCATTGATCTATATAAGCAGTTTCATGTTTGTGTGCCAAATGGCGATGCATACGTTTATGTAAAGCTGCTTAATGCCATTGTATATATACAAATAAAAATACATGTTTATTCAAGAGATGCTTTTGGTGCGGGGGGGGGTAAGTGAGAGGTTACTGAGATCCTGGCATGGTGGAATCACGGCTGGGACCAGCAGGTGTCATGATGGTAGCAGCACTATCGTCGTCTTCTTGGTGGTATCCTTGTCGCATATGCAAACCTTCATTGCCATAACCTCGTCTGCGACCCATATTGTTAAGTTCAGGTGGGACATCGTATCGGTTTTGGCCTTCAAGTGGTTGCATAGGCATAGTGTAGCTGATATCCAAACGCTCACATTCTTCCTTAAGCTCCATGACAAAGGTGTTGTGTCGTAACCAGCGACCACCCGCATCTTGCCAATTGGTCGAGTGTTCAAAGTAGAATGTAATAGTGATACGGTTCTGGTTCTCGAACAGTACAAAGTTGGCTGTTGTGCCACCAACACGATACAAACCAGGTCGTTGGTCGGTAAACTCGCACATGTGATCACGAATTTGGTAAATCTTCCACGATGGCGTGTTGAAAGCAATGTTGAGATCTAAAGCGTCACATGATGCGTAAGCAAACAAGAGGTTTCGAATCTAGGACTTGTTTTCTTGACTTACCAAAGACTTCACCGGTGGGACCAGTACGACGAGCATTGATAATGTATTGCGTAGCAAGCACAGAATTCTTGGCATAAACAACCGATCCATCCCATTTGCTATAAAAGAGAAAGTGGTTTAGTACCATATAGCTATAAACAAGAGTATCATTTGAACTTACATGAATGTGGACATCAATAAACCAACATTTTCCACGACCCAGTTTTCTTCACCAATGAATACACGATCGCCAGCATCAAACGGATGCTATATATGTGTCATATTAAGTACTAGGTAGGTGCTCATATTATGCTCGAGACTTACCGTGACAAACACAAAGATAATGGCCTCGAAAGCATCTTTGGCACTGTTACCGAATACAAAACTTGCAGCAATGAAAGCACTCCAAAGTGGCAAAAGCTGGGTACCAACATCGACACCAAAAGCAGCACATACAATGATGACCTACAGTGATGTTATTATTAGTTTCCATGGTTGGAAATTGTTGTGTTGTGTGATGATGCATACCCAAATGACAATGAAAACAACCAAAAAGAGCAAGTCGAGCTTTCCAGTAGCCTGTGACAAATCACGCATGGATCGAGCAAGGTTCTTGCGTTCACGATAAATGCGCACGCATGCTGAACGTAATTCGGACTTGCTGATATCACCATTGCCATCTCGATCAAAGATACGGAAAGCTTCAGCAGCTTCTTGATGTGTGCGGAAAAAGGGATACAAGTCCATTTCGGTGATAGGACGATTGCCGGTGGGGCCAACGATGTTGTGGTAGATACGCTTTGCAAGTGACTTTGCTTGATTGGATGAGCCACCATGCGATTGATGTGATGTCGAACGCAACTTGCGATAACCACCACGAATAAGTCTGCCAGGGATCATAGCCTTATCACGAATATTGAGATAACGATCATCACTCGCCGTTGACATCCATGACATGAAGGTGCTGTTTCGAGATAATTGAGGTGGCGATTCAGGTGGAGAGGATGCTGCTGTTGGATCGAATGGTTTTGGTTTTGGCTGCTTGTTGTTCTTGACATCACGTAACTTTTTGGTCAAATTGGATAAGAAATCGGATTTGGCGGGTTGCTGTGGTTGTGGTTGCTCCAATGTTTCCTTGTTGCCAAGATCAATTTCAGTAGCAGGATCCACTTTTTCATCATCTGAACGGCTTTCAAGAGCAGGGATGGCAATAAGGGTATCCATGTTGCTTGAAGGGAAATGGACATTGCCACCACCTTTTCCTTGTTCATCAGGACGCATAATGGATCGAGTTGCAGGAGGTGTTTTGCTCATAATGCCATTTCCATTACCATTCGGCGTGGGGCTCGGGTTGGCTTCTGTAGAAGAAAGGACGGCGGCATCATCCGCCGAGTTGGATCGACTAAAAGCAAATTTGCTGGTGGTATTGTTCTTGTTGCGGCGAATACGTTTGAGGAAATCCTGTGGTGTTTTACGACGTGGCTTTTTCAATCGATCAAGGATCTTGAGAGCATGATCGTTGACAGCAATACGATCACCATACGCTTTCCTAAAAGAACGAATTGAGTTTAGTGATATTCCCATTTTCACACACACACACACACACACACAACGGCGGGCGCGCTTACTTGTGAAATGAGGTAACTAAAAACAGAAGAAGTCAACAAATCAAGATTCGCAAAGCGGGTCTCGGCCACACTTACCGATCAGTTGCAGAATGAACTTTTCAATAAAAAGTAACAAAGCGGCGAAAAAGACGCTTTCCCAAATGCTGTAGAATACATTGACATAGTTGGGGATATCTTGACCTCCGGGACGGCTCACCATCCTGCTGATAAATGACCATGAACCCCAAGACCATGCTGAGACAAGCATCATTTTGATAAAGGGTCGAAGGGCCATATAATACTATCGGTTGTCGTCGTCAGTGATAACGTTTCCCAAATAGGACGCATATAGCTTTACATACAGCAAGTCGCATACGCAATACTTCGGTCGAATGAGGACGCAACACGCCAACGAGACGCTTGATTGCCCAAGGAACCAGTTCAACAATGACTTGAAGCGCCATGCTAATGCACCACATGAACGTTGCCCATGTGAACCATAGCTGCAAGTTGTATGACACCATGGAAGTTCGGCCATCGTACACCACAAACAAGGCGATCGTAATGGCGATCAAGATAAGAGCAAAGAGGAAGAGTAGAGACCATGCAATGTAAGAGGAATTTTTGGACAAGCACAAGATGATGTTTTGATTCTTTTCTGCCTTCCCCTTTTTGTCCTTTGGTTCTTCTTCATCAGCTTCGTCGGCACCACCCCAATCAAATTGATCATTTTCGACATAGTTGGTGACCAGTCCAGGGCCTGAGAAAAGAAAAAGGATCAATGTCTGTGCGTCTTGTTATAAGTATATGTATCCATGTACCTGCAAGTGCATCAAGTGGTACTTCAGCTGGAATGCCACCTTCAAGAATCACACGTGGACCTTCATCATCGGTCGAGCTATGAGTTGATGCCCGTGAAAGAGGTGCTGGTTCAATTTTTTCTTTTTCATTTTCACTGGTGCTAGCACTCGATGATCGTCGACGACCACCTGGAATGGAATAGAATCAACGTGTCAAATCGAATCAGATAATAAAAGGTATCATTATCATTACTACTTACTGTCCCAAGCTGCACCATGATCACCAGCACCTGCAGCTCCTCCTTCTCCCATATTCAGTTATGTATTAGAGATTATGCGTTAATAAGGGTAATGTAAATAAAAAAGGGAGAAAGTGTAAAAGAGAGAGAGAGAGTATTGGGCCCGAGAACAACGAGTAAAGAGAAAGAAGAAAAGAAAAAAAAATGATTCAAGGTCTGTGTGTACGCCCTGGAAGACCGATCTCTTATAATTCGATATCCGTCAAGTCATACCGACTGGGGAAAGGATACATTCTACTTTGCTTCTTACTGGACCATCGGGATCCAACACCTGGAAATGGCTGAGAGATATGGTAGGTAGGTGTGTGTGTGTATGTGTGCTGTGTGTGTAATATGTTTGTAAGGTCTCGGTAACCCAGCAGTGTTTGTTGGACAATGATGAACTTTATTAGGTGTGTAAGATCCCCTTAAGAAGATGAGACAAACCGGGTGTGGTATTAACCATACACACAGATCTGCGACATGGCCACTTGAAGATATGGATATGTAAATGCAAATGTTACCCAAAACAGCCTGCAATGGCGGAGATTCGAATGTTTCGGCTGTGGCAGAAATACTCGTATTTCAAGAGGTGTGTGTAAGAAATTGATGTGTGATAACCGATCGCCGATCCCCTTTGGTTTCTACTAATATAGCTTGGCAACCAAGTGAAACACATTACATCACCTGCTGGCCCTATCATTCATCAAAAATTTGCTCATCATGGCACGCTAAGAGAATCGCTTTGATGAGACAGCGGCGGTTGCAGCATGGGGTGTATATGTGTGTGAGCGGTGGTATAGCCGACGACGTGGATGCACATTCATAAATTGCGTCTTTTACGCGACCAAAAAATAGGATAAGGATGAGGTCAGTTTGCACCTCCGACAACTAGTTTATTATAATGACGATGCCTCAAGCCATTCATGAATGATCCACCATAGATAATCACGACATCCATGATGATACCAACACCATGCATGTGTGTTATACCTGGTAACATTGACAGCTTTATCTCGATGCAGCGCTGTTGCCCCAATTCATTCTTTCTCAAACTCAATCAAGTTGGCTATTGGAAGTCTATTCTATATATGGTTTAGTTTATGCGTGCTTCGGGTGGCACGACCGCCAAGCTGCTTGCTATCTTTCGTGAGTAAAGCCGTATGTTTAGTCAATGTCCCAGGACGACGCGTTATTATGGGCCAACCAACTTAGTCATCCAACATGTTTGCAATTGCTCGTGTCACGCAACAGGACTCTTTTTTCTATGTCTTGTCATTTAGAAAATGAGGAACAATGGATTCTACAACCACCAGTGTTGATGTAGGTTGTGACGATCATCATTGTTGACATTGCTGAATAGGGTGAGGAGGAGGAGGAGCATGATCATCAGCTATTACTAGTATACTAAACGACGCGGCTAGGGAGAAAATAGCCAAGTGATCAGCAATGAATCCATGTCGTCGTATTTTAAAAATCCATGTCAAGTTGTTGGATAACAAAGGCAATGTTTCTTGATCATTGATGCTGTTCCAAAGACAATGGACACCCTAAATCCCCTCCCGTAAAAGGCATCGGTTGTAACACAAGTGCTAGGGAGCAAAGCCTCCATCAACTCTTAAACCGTGACCGCCGTCTCGCATGAATCACGAGGAGGGAGAAAAAAAAGACAGCGCGTTTAACTCACACTTTATCATTTTCTTTTACAATAATAACCATGTCCTCTGAAGAAGCTATCAACAAGCAACTTGTCGAACTCCAAGAAGAGACTGAAAAGACTGAGCGCGAGCTTCAAGCCCACATGCGCAATAAAATGGCCCCCATCTGGAACAAGAGACGTGACATTGTCAAGCAGATTCCCAACTTTTGGACTCGCGTCGTGAGTAGCATACAACAACCCTTGCATACACAAGAGCCATGTATTCATGTAAACATTGCATTAGATTGAGAACGCTCCTTTTATGATGGAGCATGAGAATGATATCGAGGTACTTTTGAAAAAGGGTGGATGGATGGACACTAGATCATACATTGACTATGCAAGGGAACATAGGCTTTGGGCAACCTTGTGGATTTCCACGTTGAGTTCGATGAAAAGCGCCCCGATTACCGCAAGGTCATTGCTGTAAGTAGACAAAATCCCTGTAAAAGTAGCATACAACGTTACTGATTGCGTGGTGGTGATATAGACCTACAAGAAGAATGATGTCTTCAAGAACGAAACCTTGACCAAGGTTAGCAGAATGATGGAATGGCAAGCGCGTGGATATTGATTTCTCTTTTTAGGAATTCATTGTTGATGATGACAACCAAGGCGAGGTTATTAGCAAGAGCACCATTGATTACCATCCTGGCAGGGTAAGCTTTAGGACAATGGAAGTAGCCCAAGCATGAAATTGAACAATGCTTTAGGAACCCAAGAAGAGCAACAAGCGTAAGGCTGACGATGATGAGGATGATGATGATTTCAATACTTCCCTTTTGGATTGGTACACCAATGATGATCTCATCATGGGCAAGATTCTTGCGTAAGTCTGAGGCAATGAAATATTGTGATAATGCAAGCTAATCATGCAACCCCATTTTTATAGTGATGACATCTTTGTCAACGCTATGGAGTGAGTATTTCTCTTCCCCGCCTCCTAGATTATGCAAACCATGAGTACTAACCACCAATGCTTTAGCTATTTCAATGTTGACGATGATGAGGAAGAAGATGACGAGGAGGGCAAGGAATACAGCCTTGGAGAATCCGATGAGGATGAAGAAGGTAAAAGAACTACAAAAGTTGATCCCAGTGCTGGAACATACTTATGATGGTATAATAGACGAAGAGCCTAGCAAGAAGAAGGCCAAGAAATAAATAGCGCTCACTTTTGGCACATTTCATTATCCTCAGTTATACACATTAAAATGCAATAAATGACTTGTAAGAAAGAAAACGACTCGTTTATTGGGCATCTCGAGACATTTAGACCTTGAAACCACGGCTGGCACGCTTACCACGAGCCTTCTCGAACTTGCGGCCCTTGCTACGGACATAGGGCTTCTTGTTCTTGTGGGGACCCATACCAAAGTGCTTGACAGCTTCACGGGAGTTCTATAATAATGGAAACAATCAATATCCATGCCTCTTCCCATTTAAAAGACAACAACAACAACAACAACATACCTTGGCACCACGAAGCAACACAGTGTTGGAACCAGTGGGAGCACGAAGAGCGAGTTGATCCAAAGTCAAGATCTCACCACCAGCCTTGAGGATACGAGCACGAGCAGTCTTGGTGACGCGAAGAGCGGCAACAGAGAGCTTGGGCAAGTCAAGGAGACGGGAGTCGTCAGTGACGTTACCAACGACAACCAAAGTCTTGCCTTCTTGGTTGTTCTTGACGAGACGAGAAACAGTGACAGAAGGACGGTGGATACGAGACATAAAGAGACGCTTCAAGACGACCTTGTTGAAGTCAGCATCGGTACGGCGAGCAAGGAAACGGTAGAGCTATTATCACCCCCTGTGTAAGTTGATATCCTATTTGTATATTCGTATGTAGAGTACCTTGACCAAGAGAAGTTGGTAAACGTTCTCGGACTTGGGAGCCGTTCTGTTGGACTTCTTGACGTGGTGGTTCTTAAGATCGATACCCTATTAAATGCATGCATTAGTGGGCATGTCCTTATCCATGTCGTCCATTGAGCGCTGTTTCCACCAAAATAGAGCTGGTATTGAGAGAGAGAGAGCCCCTATCACTGCTTCACTCCCACCTATTCACATCCACACTCCTATCATCCATACATCCTCATCCAGATGCATCCATTCATTTTTTTACATCTAATCATCCATCCATCCAACTACATCCATCACATCCTGACCACTCTTCGCCATATTGGCTATCCACACTTACCATTGCAGTAAGCCGTTGTCGAAAGGAGGGAGGTGTAGATTCCCCTGCGAACTGCTCGGATCACCCTTCGTCTGCGAGCCGGCCTTGTGATTGAATCTCAGCAAAGTAGTCGTCCGCCCACACACACATCATCCATATTAAATGCCTCTATTATCATCCAATATACCATGCTCATCGTTCTCTGCATATTGAATTCACATAAAATGGATGTATAAACTAGATTGACTCTTAATTTGTAGCACACTCGTAATCCATTTTCCTTTGTACTCATATGGGTACTTGACAACAACAACGCTTTTATTCTCGGCAGCAGTAATAGGATCTTGTTTCTTTTATACCATGGATGGCCATTTGAGTTATATGAAATGATGATTGCTATATAGTAGAGTGCATGTATGTCTTTCCATCAATTTGATGAGTTGTGATTCGTGGCATTGCCAAGAAGGCTTGGTGCGGTGGTTGCTATGGAGACGTAATTTTGGGACTTCGTCCTCTTCATGTTATAGACATATGCAAGACGCTTTAAACATGATGATGTTGAATGACTGGATGCATTCTACAAGGATACGTGTGTGTGAGTGTGGTATAGGCTTGTTGTCTAGACCAAGATTGTATATTAATGCGCTTGTTCTTTGTGGCATAGCGTAGCCTTAAATGATCGAGATGGCTTCATGTGCTACCACGTATGTAGAGCGCGCTCTTTCTCCATCCAACATACATACACACCTTACTCTATTGTTCTGTTTCCCACTCATAAATGGCCATGAATGTGTTTCGACTCATTGCAGACTTGATGCACCTGGCATCTATCTTTATTCTCTTGCATAAAATCAAAACCTCACGTTCCTGTGTCGGTAAGAGCGTTTCCTCGCCCCCTTCTCTCGAGGCAGCACACACGCGACCATGACTGAAACTCTGCCCATCTTGCCTTAGGCATCTCATTCAAATCACAGCTACTGTATTCGGTTGTCTTTTTGACACGCTATTTGGACTTGTTTGGCGTATGGCATTCGCTCTACAATTCGTGTATGAAGATCTTTTTTATTGCAACGTCCTTGTACATTGTGTACCTCATGCAAGTCAAGTTCAAGGCCACTTATGACGCCAATCTCGACACGTTCCGGGTGGAATACTTGTTAGGT
Source organism: Lichtheimia ornata (assembly GCF_029851405.1). Classification (NCBI taxonomy): domain Eukaryota; kingdom Fungi; phylum Mucoromycota; class Mucoromycetes; order Mucorales; family Lichtheimiaceae; genus Lichtheimia; species Lichtheimia ornata. The sequence continues at coordinate 130,326 of NW_026695373.1, forward strand.
GGTGCTGCTGTATTTGCATTGTTGACTACGTTTGATTACTCGGTTTTGGAGGTAGGATCATGTTGCATAATGATCTATGGATGGGATAGGCACGTTGTTGACCATACCCCCATCATCATAGGTGCTTTGGACATTCTCGATCTGGCTCGAATCGGTCGCTATTCTTCCGCAATTATTCATGCTTCAACGTACCGGTGAAGCCGAGACAATCACAACACATTACTTGTTTGCTTTGGGTGGATACCGTGCCTTGTACCTCGTCAACTGGATCTACCGATACATCAACGAAGGCCATGTCGATTGGGTTGCATGGGTAGCTGGCATTGTACAAACACTCCTTTACAGTGATTTCTTTTACATTTACTATACCAGGTATGTATTGACATTTGGGAAACTTGGAGAAGAAGAGAGAATCTCATCATCATGTTGCTTCATTTCGCAGAGTTCTCAAGGGACGCAAATTCGAATTGCCAAAGTAAGTGCTGTATTAATATGCAATGTTGCCTTTCCGGTTATGCTGATCGAGCTTTCTTCTGGTAGGATGGTATAGAGATCATTCGAGATATTATAATAAACATAGACGCCCGGCGATCTTTTCCTTTTGGAGATGGAATTCATCAATGTGTGTATAGGGTCAACACCCTTTGGGATTCAATGCATTGGTTTGGGGGAAAAGTGAGCAACATGCTACTGTTTATCATCGTCGTATATCATCCTTTAGTTACACACTATTTGACATAGCCAACGACATGTCCACACAACATGAATAAACAACAACTTGCCATCATACATACTTTGATCCATGCAAGATCACCTTTTTGAATACGATAACCTGCGGGGTGAATGGGGGTTGAGTTAGTATCACTACATCGATTGTCTGATCCGCTGCTGGTATTTCTTGACAAGCATGTTGTAGCAGTGATTGACTCTACTGTGATGTGCGGCAATGACTGTCAACTGATCGTCAACAAGCTTAGTCACATGGATCCGCTCATAGAGTCAAGTATATCCGATGAGCCGTGATAGTGATACAAAAGCCATTGCGTTGTGAGAGGTTGAACAAGGTGTATGCAAACCAGGTCATTTTGATGGAATTTACCACATCTCGCTTGCATGTGTGCAACACAACTTTGTCGGGCGAGCCTGTGATGTTTGGGGTTTCCAAGCACCTTGACTCTTTGGCGGTCCCTATTGCCTTTTACTTGATCTTTTTTGTTCCCGATCTACAAATGATGATGCGATGCACTATCAAAGTTACACCGTGGGATGTCGATACCCATTTTACGGGTGTGAGCTTGCAAGAGGAAAGCATTTTGATGTGTATTTGGATATGCGCTATTTAAGGTTTCTATCACAATAAGCAAACAACTGTCGGCATGTGCCATTATGTTTACTTGTAGTGCATAATAATGATGCACGCTGCTACATAGCATTGATTTCGGGTGGAGAAAAAAGAGAGCTATCATATGATGGCAAAAAGTTTTTCATCATCTTGCAAGGCATGTGTCTCAAATATGGGTGTGCATGCTATGAGTGCTAAAGCCTATTGGTTGAAGATCCGTCAATTCCATTAATGTGTGTGAGACATTGCTCTGTTACTGTGATGATGGCCCTTTGCTGCTTGAACCACCTCCACTCCCCCCAATCAATCCCACCTACGGCCTACACACGCTACATGTCATGGCACCCCTTAACATGGCTAATCGTGTACACGTGCTGAGATTCTTTTACATGATGTACAGAATTCTTTTGTAAAGGCGTAGAATAGGAAAAAAGTATAAAACGTCTCCCATGGTATCGGCGTTCGTCCCTCTTTTTCTTTGTACCCATTCATTTCTAAAAGGACTGCTGCCATGAAACGATTACTTTTTATTCTCGGTGCATGGGCGGTTTCCGCAATAGCATCACCAAGTCTTTTGGGTCGTGCCGACAAAGAACAACAAGAGGAACCTGCTGGTAGCCCTGGCTTGATGACGGTGCCTGACAAGTTTAATACAGCATTGGGTGTGGATTGGAATCGTACCTATGGCCAAACGGAACCGCAACAAATCCACTTGTCGTTTGGATCTGATTCTAAATATGCACGTATCCAATTTGCCACCTTATCACCCATTGATCAAGCTGTCCTCAAGTATTGGCCAAAGAGCCGCCATGCTTCGACATCCAACAAGCCTGTTACCCAACTCAGGGGCGAGGTATTATAAAAAAGTGTTCGAGGGATCATGTTGATGGTATTAGGATAAGGAGCTTGACGTTGTATATACATAGAGCTGGACTTTTACCGATGGTGGTGCTCTACAACGTGAATTGTATATGCACATGATCAAGACCAAGAATCTCAAGGCAGCTACCGTTTATGCTTACCAGGTCGGCGCAACTACATCCAATGGTACAGAATGGGGTCCTGAACTTGAATTCCACACTGCAAGCAAGGAGGATGAATTTAGCTTCTTGTCTATTGGCGATATGGTACGTGCATAGTGGTAAAATCATGTTACACACACACTTGGCTCGAAACCTTTGCTTAAATTGAATGCATTTCATTATGTATACAGGGTGTCAATAACGCGGTATCTATGCCACATTTGGTTGATTTTGCAAAGACCCACAAGTATGATTTTGTTACATTGTCCGGAGATCAGGTAAAAAAAGTTTGGGGTGGGTGGTGGATAGGGCTGTTGACGGGGGTGACCAACAATCAGGGGGCGTCAAGATCTTCCAAGCGTTCATGCATATGTCTAATTTCGATGGTGGCGATCAATAATAGGCGTATGACATGGCCGATTTCAATGGTCTCAAAGGTGATGAATACATGAACATGGTTCAAGAACTTTTTGCCCGTGTACCTTATATGGGTGTGCCCGGCAACCATGAACGTGCTTACAACTTTTCGCATTATATCAACAGGTACATAGAGTAGCCGAGTTGTTGGGTGTGTATGTATGGTAACCCTGATTTTTTGTTTTCCGCAATCCTATGTAGATATGCAACTCTCCCGCATAAGGAATCGCACTTTGCTAATCCATTGATGTATTCTTTCGATTACAAGTCTTTGCATCTCATCTCCTTTTCGACCGAGATTTATTTCTATGGCACCCCTGAGGAAGTGCAAACAGCAATCAATTGGCTGGAGGCTGATTTGGTGGAAGCAAACAAGCATCGTCAGCAACGACCCTGGGTTGTGTTGATCACCCATCATCCCTTATATTGCAGTGCCGCGAATGAAGATTGTACAAGTAAGGCTCAACTCATCCGTGATGGTTTCAACAATACTGGATTTGGTGCATTGGAGCCATTATTGCTTGAATACAATGTGGATGTTGTGATTGCGTAAGTATAATCATAGATGTTGTTTATGGATGCGTATCTCACACAACAACGATGTAGGGGCCATGTGCATAATTATGAGCGTACGCTACCAGTGGCAAAGGGCCAAGTGACCAGCCAATCATATCATCAGCCCAAATCCTATATGCAGGTCATTGTAGGAAACGTGGGTCAACCTGAAGGAGCCGAGAGCTTTAACGCTACGGGACCATGGGCAGACTGGTCAGCCAAACGTTATGATGGCAATGGATTTTCCACTGTCAAGGTGACCTCAGAGACTTTTAGCATGACTCATCATCAAGCAAATCAAGATGGCACTTTAGGTTCTGTGATTGATTCTTTTACTATCTCAAAGTAGCCTGTAGTAGAGCCCAATAATAAAACCTTAATTTTCTCTTCTTCCATCATGTCTTTTCGTTTCCTCAAAGGGCTGGGCCCACACATTCACAGCCAATGGCACACCTCCTCAGCAACACGCACTCTCATTAACCCACGCACAAGACAACCACTCTTGACAGTGCATGACGCTACACGTGAACACGTTCAACAGGCTATTTATTCTGCAAGAAATGCACAATTGACATGGCAACAAACAAGTGGAAGTGAACGCCGCGATGCACTCCTTGGTATTGCGAATGCTGTTGAACGCCATTGTGAAGAAATGACCGAGCTTGAAATGATACAGACTGGCAAGGAGCGTGAGGATGCTGCTGGCGAGGTTGGAGATACGATTGAATGCCTACGTTTCTTTGCTGGACATGCTGACAAGGCCTATGGACAAACGTTGACCACGAATGGATTGCATATGATGACGAAGCGTGAGCCTTGTGGTGTTGTTGGATTGATTACTTCATTCAATTATCCATTGATGTTGGCTGCATGGAAGTTGGCTCCTGCTCTTGCTGCTGGTAATTGTGCCATTTTGAAGCCTGCTCCTCAAACACCATTGACATCGCTTGCTCTATCTCAGTTGGCTGCTCCTTATTTACCGCCTGGTGTATTATCCGTTATCCCTGGTGGCACCGATGTGGGTCGTACGTTGCTTGCTGATGGCCATCTCGACAAGGCTAGCTTCACAGGATCTACTCCAGCAGGCCAAGCTATCATGCGTGATCTCAGCGACCAATTATGTCCTGTCATTCTTGAATGTGGTGGCAAAAATGCAGCTATTGTTCTTCCCGATGCTGACATTGACAAGGCTGCAAGTCATATCGCTCTTGGTGCATTCTCAAATGCTGGTCAAAATTGCTGTGCCGTCTCACGTGTGCTGGTTCATCGATCGATCCATGATGCTTTTCTGGAGGCTCTTCAACGGGAATCTCAACATGTCCAACTTGGTCCTTTGATTGATCAACAACAATATGAGCGTGTACGTCGTGCGATTGATACAAGTGATAAAGCACCTTGGTGGAAACGCAATGATGATGCCTTGAATGATGGATTCTATGTCCCGCCAACAATCTTCACTCAAGTCCCAGACAATGCTCCTCTCGCCACCGAGGAAATTTTCGGCCCAGTATTGACCGTACTCGAACCCTTTGATGATATCACCTCGGCTATTCAACGCGCCAATGCTTCACCCTATGGATTGGCAGCTGGTGTCTTTGGACATGATCTCGTCGTCGCAAATCGTGTTGCGTCATCTTTACGTGTCGGCTATGTATGGATCAACACTTACAACTACATGCCTCCTTATGCTCCCTTTGGTGGTCGTAAGCTATCGGGTATCGGCAAAGATCTTGGACAAGCTGCACTTGATGAATTCACTTTTACCAAGAGCATCGTTACTGGCATTGAGTAGATTCTCGGTCATTATCAACATTAATAAACAACACAATTGAGACACAACCATGATCACCAATGCATTTGTTTTTATTGTTTGTTACACCTGCGAGTCTTGTTTTAAGGTAAGTAACACACCATCATGTACATATGCATTCTATCACTTTGCAAAGGTGATCTGATATAAGGGTAATAGGATGATGATGATGATACGCATATACACCATCTGACGAAAAGCACCTACTACAACATGTCATGTGCACGAGGGGTAAGTAACCATGTGGATTGCGTGGCAGGTCTACTGACCCTGGGGTTCTCCCAGGCCATTTAAATTAGATAGGTTTCGAATACCTCCCCCTTCTTTGTCCGTGCATTCATCCCTTCCTGTTTCTGATACGTATTCCTCGTCACCACCCTTCTCTTTCTCTCTCTTTATACATCCTCAAGGATCCCAATGTCTGGTAAATATTCATTCTTGCATTTGGTGGATAACAGTAATGCTGATCCTTACATATTTAGACCACTACCACCTTTACAAATTCCTGAATGATCGGCGCAGTGGATCAACGCACAGACGTTTCGATTATCGGCGTGTACATCAATATACCAGAGCACCAAGCACATCCATCCTTACCGAAGATCCCATCCAAGTCAAGCATCATGACAAGATATTTTCATCAACATGGATTAGTATGTGCATACGACAATGATCAACTTTTGACATTTGCTAATGCATTGCATTATAGGCGATGACCGAGTAGTGGTTGGCACCAAAGACAACAAGGTAAGATTGGGATAGAGCAACACAAACGTTCTTATTCGCATTCATTCATGCTCTTTATTGGGGAACAATAGTTACTTGCTATTGACACAATGGATCACACGCTCTCGGAAATCCCCTTTGCAATCACCATGCCAACAACACCCATCTCTTCTCCTACCACGACAAAGCATCAGCAATTCGAACGCGAGCCTGTGACACCATCCAGCATTCCATCAAAACGCTTCTCCAAATGTGAGGGAATACGCAGCCTAGCAACCAATCCTTCACGCACCCTATTGGCAGTTGCCGTTGCTGATCCACCTTGTGTGATGATATACCGATTACCCGAATTGACATTCCTCAGCACAACAGCACAAGAACATCGAGATGCAGTGTTTAGTGTACAATGGATTGATGATACGGCATTTATTACCGGGTCACGCGATGGCACTATGGGTTTATGGGGAATTGGGACTGCAAAGCGATGGAAAACCAGTGGTCGAGTGCGTGATATCAAAATGATGAATACACATGAAGCTGCCAGCTTGAGCTCCATTGGCAATGTGGAAATATGGAACATTCATACGCAACAAAAGGTAAAGGAGATAAAAGAAAAGATGACTTTATCGATGTAACCAATATCATACAGGAACGTCATATGCCATTATGGCGGACACGGGAGTTGGTTTGCATGGCACAACAACAGCACTTGCTTGCCGTTGGATCACAAGAACATGTGACATTATTGGATACTCGTACTGGAAGAGACCATCGTTCCCACATGCACGAATTCCTCTCGCAAGATCAAGATTGGGGTGTACGTTCACTGGAATTGCGCGATCATATCGTTACGTGTGGTGGTGGTCGTGGCCGAATATCGTTTTATGACGTACGCAACCATGCATTTGTTCCTTCGTCGTCAGGCCAACCGTATCAAAGTGTCTCGGAAGGATGGTTTGATGAATCCAGCCACGTATACCGCAACTACTTTTATGGCCAACATCGATTGACACCTCAAGCTGTATATACCCTTGCTTATAGTCCGGATAATGATGCCAAGCTCTTTACAGGTGGTGGCCCCATACAAAGTTCTCTTAAAGGCTGTCATGCAGCTCTATGGACATGTTACAACTAGACATCATGCTTAATTGATATATATATAAATGCTGAACGGTTGCATATCATGCATAAGAATACAATGATTCATCTCATTTGGAGCGTAGCATGGATATGGCATAGAAAGCCTTATGCGTCAATGATGAAAGAATTAAAAGGGAGCTCAACCACAACTTGTCAACCATCAGATATTGCTAACCCCGAAGTAAAAGCCACCTCACGGCCACCACAATAAAGAGTTCAAGAACTCATTTTAGAATTATTATCATTTGCTTTTTAAATTGGGTCGGCGTCACACAGCTGACAGTGTCAGGCCGCGGACACCTGTGGTCCTCTTGATGGCAAGCCAGAGCAAAAGGACCGGGCGTAAAAAATTAGATTAACAACGAGTGGATCGGAATCCACATTATAGTTGTTAAACTATAAAGAACAGATACTACACTTGATCTTAGCCAAAAGGCCTGAGAGGATGCCGTTCATTGAGTTGCAAGATGGGCGCCTTTTTATAGTTTTTGGGAGGTGACTGCGGTGACCGGTGCTGAGAGTGAATACCCTTCGTAAACGTTCTATGGAAGTTTTTAGCGTCCAAATTCAGACCAATCGTGCATTCCCTGCGCCTCGTTTCAAAAATTGCCTTTTTTGTGCGTTGGCAGGTCACCTCCTTGTTGCATGGATACCATCACTCGCCTTCCCTTTCATCAATAGCATCTCATTTGTTTTCATATGACCATGATGCCTTGTAAGAAAAAATGATGGACGTCTTTGAGCATGTTTTGAAAGCGTGTTGGTACATGGAAATGAACCGCAAGAGCACACTATATCAATTTCACTTGTTACATGATGCATAAAAGCAACCCTCCTCTCGTACAACACCACTGCTTGCAACATTGATCCAAGCGTCCAACCAATACATTATAACTAGATCTAGTAGCGATTTCAAATAGAGATGGCTGCATGATCCTTATACGTAAACGCGTCCAAAAAGAAAACCCGCTCTGTAATACATTCTCTTTCACGTCTACCGTAGTATTCCTTCCCCATTTATTCAATTGATAAAGACTCTGCCTAAGAACCTTTCGAGATTCGCCATTGGTATGCGAGCGTCGAATATGCCTCGTGCTTTCACGAGCTTTGAGGAGGCCAAAAAGTTCAATACAACGAAAACAAGCCAGGAGCGTTTGCACGGCCGTATCACTGCTATCGAAGTCGAAGGACAATCGTCCATTGCTGCCATCGATGTCGATGGATTTGCTGGATTGCAAGCGAAGATCAAATTGGGCTCTCTCAAGTATGAAGGTAGTCAGCCAGCTGCCCCTGCAACAACGCAGCAACCTGAAACAAATGCCGTTGCGGGACTAGATACAAGCGACCCATGGCAACGGCATAGACATATGCACCCGCTAGTGCAGCTGGAGCACGAAATAGCCATTGCCGAGGTTTCATGAAAAGGTTTGTGGTGTAGCGAAGGATCTCTAGGATGGTTCATTAATTTTCGAAATGACAGTTATACCTTTCCTTTGCTCACCTCCATATGGCAGCCCGCTTTATTTCTTGCTGGATGGTGATCATTGGCAGTATCTACACAGGGCGCCTATGAAAAATCCTTGACACCAATCCCCAATACGGCTATAGATCCCACTTCTCTTTTGCTGAATGATGGTTATATACATTAAACAAAAAATAGCTATCCATCACCTTGTTGCTCTATGGAATGATAAACCATACCATGGCAATCGCGTATTTGATACTAAACACGAACCATTCCTTACAATGTAATACGGGAAAATGTTTATTCCTACCATGCACATCGTTCGTTGCCCAACCCGATGCATATGAACGATTGTCCTGCTCCAGCCCATCATTCCCATCATTCAACTTTCTTGATCCGAGAGTATTTGACTGAAAAACGCTCAAACACAGCAGTGTCGCCCAATATGAGAAAAATCATTTTGCAAAGTTACTTGTAAACTGCCGGCTAATAGCCCATTCCTCCCATTCACCTTTGTTGACCGATTCAATGCATACGAACGATTCTCCTGCTCCAGCCCAGCATGCCCATCATTTAACTTCTTTGATTTGAGCTGACATGGTAGTAAGGCAATGGCTGTTGTTGGATCATCATTATCATGTAAAGTGTAAAATGGCACACACCCTTTTGCTATACGTGAGGATCATCATTTCTTTTATTTACGTGTACCTATTGTCTACCGTGAGGGTGATGATCATGATGGGTGGATGGTGTGTATAGGGTAATTGAGTGGCCTCAGTGTAATAGCAGTAGGGGGATTTAAACTTGGGGGACGGTAGCTCCACGACTTGAGACAACGCTTTCTCTTCTTTTTCTCCCACCTTTCCTTATTCCATTCACGGCATCTCGATCAAGGTAATATATTATAAAAAAAGTGCTCTTGTTGGCTGTGAGGTGTTAATGTAGTTCTGAACATGCATTGTCAGGGAGTGAGTTTGTCCAAGTGCTGAGGAATGAGCGTGGTTGGTGGTTGGTGGTTGCCATGGCAATATTGTTGCTTCCTTTTGTTCGTTGCTATTCCCGCTCTACGCTTGGTGTCAACAGGTACATTCAGAGTCCAATGTTGCAGCAGAACTTGTTCCATTGACGCGTCAGCTTGTATAGAGAGCAAGTTTGGTCTCAAGACATTGGCTGGTTTGGCGTTTGGTTTCGGCTCAACGACACTACACCATGGTTTTCAGTTTCCAGTAACCAACAACAACGCGTCTTTGTGTCTATGGAAAAGGTAATTGCAATGAAACAAACAATGAAAAAGGGTGTTTATTGTATGTATGTGCTAATAATGAATTGAATTGGTTTCTTTGGTCAGGCAATGCAACTTGGGGCATCATCATCATCTCTTTGGGTTCAAGTCCCAGCCTGTATCAAGTGGACGCTGCGTCGCTCTGCACTAGCCAAGTGTGCGAAAAAAAAGCTTCTTGGAACGCGTCCAGGGCTCTATAGGCCTGCGTTGAGGTGATGGGTCGATGACGATGGGTCGTTGGAAGAGCATGGTCACCGTGTTGAGGTAAAAAGGGATTTGCAACAGGTTGTGAATGTGTTGACATCAGTGCGCACCAACACGCTCTTCTCCTGATAGGCTCATTCTTTCCCTTGAGGATTTCTTTTCATGAGGCGGGAAATGATTGGAAGGATTGGGAATCATTCTTTCTTTGGAGAGGATGAATGAGGACAACTATGAGCCTGGCCTTGCGTGATTCGTGCAGTGCTTTCTCAAGAACAAGGGATCGCCCGACGTTGCTCGTATGGTGGTGATTTGGTTTGTGAATTCCTTCTGATTTGCCTTCTTCCTTAGAGAGATTCGCCTAACAGTATACCAAATCGTCATCATTCCCGGTATCAGATGGTCTAACTTGGCTGCTTTTACTTATAGAGACGACCATTACGATGATTACCACATTCACAACAATGACGATTACGATGGTCACCTCATTCGCAACAATGACGATTATGATGATCACCTCATTCACAACAATGACAATGATAACGACAACGAGATTCAAAAGGAAGCCTGCAAGATCCCATTCTCTTCAACTTGTGTGATTTGGAATTTGCGACGAGGAGATTGACGCCTTCTGACAAGTACGAGTACGAGTACGGATGATGACAGAGGACGACTATGACGATGGTGGTGGCAATGTAGCAAGATAGCTAGATGACATAAAGCATTGTTTATTTATTTCACGCTTGGAGGTTGCTAGCTTGTGGATTACATACTATTGCTTCGAAGATGGAATAATAAAGGTGGTCCGGTTATCGGTCATGCAAGAAGTATATGGCTTTTGTGATACAATAAGGAGTGGGGTGACCATGAGAAGAGAAAAAGTGAAGTGATCCCTCCATTTAAAGAGAACTTGTATTGTGCATTGATGATGTCAAATGGTCAAAAGCTACAGGCTTCGCAATGCCGTTATCATTATAGATGTAGTAGTAATCAAGTTGCAAACTAGAATATAAATGTCATAAACATTCATGAACGAATCTTTATATACAATTGGGTTGGGGGAGGTTGACTATTTATGATCTCTGGGCATGGAACTTTTTGCGCACTTGTTTGGCAACCGATGCAACATAGCTATCAATGTCCTTTTCCCAACGCTTGATAGGCTTTCCAGGTTTGACAACAAAGCATTCAGTCTTGATACCAGGTTCATCATTTTCTTGTCCTTCAGCGATTTCTTCGGGTTGAACTTCCATAAGTTGCTTCATGAACCAGACGTCGTGGCTGACCAAGACCAAAGCACCAGGATAGCCAGCAAGCGCATCCACCAATGTTTCGACCGTACCCATATCCAAATGGTTGGTGATTTCATCAAGAATAAGCACATGGGGCGCCTCAAAAAGGATCATGGCAAGAGCAACTCGGTTGCGTTGACCACCACTGAGACTCTTCATCTTACGCAGTACCACATTGCCACTGAGACCCACGGATCCAAAATGTTGTCGGCATTGTTGCTCTGTAGCACCAGCATATTGATTCATGATCATTTCCAAGGGGGTTTCCTCAAGGCTCAAATCATCCACGAAATGTTGAGAGAAATAGCCAACACGTAACAGCGGATGACGATACACCTCGCCTGATGTGGGTTCATGATGGCCCGTCAAGACTTGCAGCAATGTTGATTTTCCAGATCCATTGGCACCCAAAAAGGCAATACGCGATCCCAATTCCACATTCATTGAAAAGTCGTCTATAATGGTGGCCGTTGTCTTTGGATATCGGAACGTGACATTCTTCATTGAAAACACAGGACCTTGGTAACGAAGTGGTGGTGGATCAGGGATCTTGATAGCAGCCGTCTTGACGTTTTGCTCCACATGGATTTGTACACGAGCGTGGTGATGATAACCGGCATAGTAGCTCACTTTGAAGCGTTTACCATCCTCTGTTTTCTCCATACCCAGGCGATCCAATTTCTATTCATTCATTCTATAAGTAATTCCATATAGAAATTTTCGTCCTTTGGATATACCTTTTGCCTGGATGCTACTTGATTCAATCGCTTGTCATCTCCTGTTGACTTTGCTTGCTGAAGATTGTGTTGAATACTGGCCATGATATGTTTCTTGCGACGTTCCATGGCCTAAAGAAGATAAAACCTTGAATCAGTAAGGCGATAAAAGGAACCAACCACAGCAACATACATCTTTCAAGGCCTGCTTGCGAACACGTTGTTCTTCAGTATTACGTTCATAATCTTCATAATTGCCGGCATGATACTTGAGCTTTTGGTCACGGAAAATGATGGTTTCTTCAGTGACAGTATCCAAAAAGTCTCGGTCGTGGGATACAATGACAATGGTTTGGCCTTCGGTCTCATTGAGAATATATTCTTGTAACCAAATGATGGCAGGTAAATCCAAATGGTTGGCTATCATAAAAATGCACAACATGAGTCCTTCCCTCTTGCAGCATGTCCAAAGCCTTTTACTTACTGGGTTCATCCAACAACAGGATATTAGGATCCATAAAGAGTGACTTGGCAAGAGCAATCTTCATACGCCATCCACCAGAGAATGTAGATACAGGTCGTCCTTGAGACTCTTGATCAAATCCAAGCCCCAATAAAATCTTGCGCGCCTTAGCTTCACGTTCGCCAACGTCAATCAGTGCAAGTTGCTCAAAGACTTGAGAGACAATCGCATTGGTATCTTGTGCAGTGATAAATGTCTGTGGATCCTTGGCAAGGAGATCGGCATGACTCTTTTCACATTCAATAAGAGCCTTGCGAGCATCTCTTCCACGTGCACCTGATCGCTTGATTGCTAACTTGTTGGCCATATCGAGCTTGTCCTCGCTCCTTGACACCATGATTTGATAGATCACACGATTCATGTCGGCAGTGGGTGCAGCAGTAGTAGTAGTAGCGGAGGTAGCTTGTTGATCACCCATGACTTGTTGAAGTACTATACATAGATCATTGGTCCATCATTGTAAGCGTCAAGCTAATGAGACCTAGTACGGCAGCTGCCACGTATTCAACTCAACTCACATTTTCCTTCCTTGATCGTGTTGGCAGCAGCCTTATCAGCAGCAAGCACTTCTTCAAGCACCGTGGTGGATTCATCAAACACTTGAAGCTGAGCCACGTGAAGAATGTTGATGTTTTGTGGTAAGCCCACCAAGATGTTGTCAGCCAAACATCGCATGAGAACTAAGAACATCGTTAATAAACGGGGTGTGGTGGATATTCAATGGGAACTTACCTGTTTTACCAACACCATTTTGGCCCACGAGACCATAACGTGTACCAGCCTTGAGTTTGAGATGAGCATCAACCAATAGATCTTGATTATTAACAGTGATGTTGACACCGGGCAAGTCAAGTTCGGTGCTACTGGTCTCAAGCGTCTCGCTATGGAAACGTGATTGTTGTGAAGTTGCCACGATGACCGGTTCCTGGCTATTGTTGGATGGTGATGGCGATGATGATGACGATGATGATCCATTATCCGTATCCTTGTTTTTGGTTGACGATCGACCACTCTTTTTGCCTCGACGTGCTGCAGATGCTGCCAATCGTGCTGCACGTTTCTCGCTGACTGTCTTTGGGCGATCATTGTTGCTGTCATCGTCGGCTTTGGTTGTGATCTATATATGGCATCGATCAGTATCCTCGTACATAGAGCCCATTGTCTCTATTTGACTTACTTGACCACCCAATTGTTTCGAGAGACCATCATAAATAGCTTGTACTGTATCTTCTTTTACATTGGCGTCCAAAAGAACATTGCGAGTTGCCTTGGAGATGTCATTGACCGGATTGGAGGACAATGTCATGTCGTTGAGTACGCCTGTCAAGTGATCGATGGTGTCATCGTCGAGCATGACCATGTACGTTGCCAACTCTTCGAAGAATGTATCGGCCAGTGGTTGTGTCATAGTGTGTCGTGTTGTGTCAAAGTTGTATTAGGGGTCTTGTTTAAATAATGAAGAGGTGGGAACGCGGGGTATTCCACGTGCGGGATGATGCTGCGCCTCTTTATCTGCCGCAGCAGCTGCGGCAACAACCGCCTTGTCAACATTCATGTCGATCCATTATTTTGGGATGATATGCATTGAAGAACGGATGATAAAGGATACGTGCAACATGCGATTTTAATGATGATCCATTGCGACACAGCTAGCATACTATGACATCTTTTTATAAATGTACATCGTACATCTTCATTCTCAAGTGACTCCGAGTATCTGGAAATCATTTTCAGGTGCAGGTAGAATTCCTCGTTGGGAAGAAAGGGAAGGTTGTGTTCCGAGCCAATGAATTTGACGCTGACGGATATGTTGTACAGTGTGCGTTTTTCCATTCCAGCTTAGGCCTGGGACAACTTTGTTGCATCATCATCATCATCATCATCATCATGGGATACACTTTTCTACCATTGTCGGCAAATGGGTGGCTTCATCATGTATAGAAGAATGATGTATGTGTACCTATGATTGGACCCGTGCTGATAGCTTCATTCATGCATTTCATCTTCGCATGACTTTTAGTACTAAGAGTGGTGATGGCTGAAGGTTGGGGGGATGAGGGGGAGGGGGAATAGAGATGCTTGTTATCAGCAGAATGACTCTCATCAACTAATGATGATGGATATGAAATCACTATAGCAGCAGCATGATGCATGATTAGCTGACGTATTGCATGTGACAAGAACCACCGGTGTGTGTATGTTTGGTAACTACTTTTGACTCCGAGAGAGGGAGGGGGGCCACACGCTGCAATAGGCTTAAGGGATAGGGCGTAAAACATCGATTGCGTTCTTACTGCAGTAGACGTCACCTACACTGCACGCACACACACACACTCACACTCACACATATCACATACACTCATACTCACACACATACACACGCACACCCACTCATATCACTTGCTTCTCCTTTTTTCTTTTCACTTTTTTTTTGTCTGCCGTCGCGTGGCGCTTCTTTTTCTTGTTAACGTTCTCGTTGATTGTTTGCATCTCTGCTACAGCTCTTAACAAACTCTTCAAAGACAACACACACAACACACAAATCGTTGATTGCCAACTCACGCACATACGCATACACACGCACGACCCCTCTCTTTCTCGTTTCCAATCCCACATTTTGAATTATGCAAGCTGCCGCAGGAACAAGTGACACCGACAGCAAGTGGAAGTTTGCTCAGTGTTTCGGCGATAAGGGAGAATCCGATAATATCACAGAAGGTAGTCGACTTGTTACCTTTGGGGTGTGGGGAGAGAGAGGACCTTTTATGCATATACACCCATGACGCGTGTATCGGTTTATTGCTTGGGATGATTAAAAAGAGACATGTATCTATGATATACGCAGTGTACACTCATACGTGGTGTTCTTTTTAGCCGATATCATTTCCGCGGTTGAATTTGATCACACTGGCAACTATCTTGCGACCGGCGACAAGGGTGGTCGAGTCGTTCTTTTTGAGAGAAACGAAAGCGTAAGTTTAAGGGGGGATGTTCAAAGAGAAAAAAAGATATCCACGTGGATACTTATAAATGCAATGGCAGAAAAAAGGATGCGAATATCGATTTCATACCGAGTTTCAATCGCATGAACCCGAGTTTGACTATTTGAAGAGCTTGGAGATCGAGGAAAAGATCAACAAAATCAAATGGTGCAAGCGTACGAATGCTGCTCACTTTTTACTCTCAACCAACGGTACGTCGTACATCCTTCCCCCACCACCCCTCACTCCTTTTGAAGATCATTTGGATTTACACCACACGTTATAGACAAGACAATCAAATTGTGGAAGGTCTTTGAAAGAAATCTAAAGATCGTTCACGAGACCAACCTCGGTGAGAACTATGGACCTCTAAGTGCACCTGTCGCCAAGCCTTTCAAGCCCACCAAGCAATTGACATTACCCAAGCTTGTGGTCCACGATACCATTATTGCCGCTGTACCTCGAAGGATCTATGCAAATGGTAAGGAGGAGGACGAGAAGGATACACAAAAGGGGAAAGGGGATACATCTTCTCTTTTAACTATTACTTTTAGCACACGCATACCACATCAACTCGATCTCTGTCAACTCGGATGGTGAAACTTACATTTCAGCGGATGATCTTAGGATCAATCTATGGAATCTTGATATATCGGACCAAAGCTTCAGTGAGTTTGTATATATATACCTTGATATCATGGTCTTGGTTTTAATGAAAACCTTTCTTTTATGTAGACATTGTCGATATCAAGCCTGCCAATATGGAGGAGCTGACCGAAGTGATCACGGCTGCCGAATTCCATCCATTGCAATGTAATCTTTTCATGTACAGCAGCAGCAAGGGGACAATCAAGATGGCCGATATGCGTGAAAGTGCATTGTGCGACCAACGTGCCAAAGGTAAATACCACACACACGCACATGATAGCCTAAACACTATGCAAACAAGCTCATGATCTCCCTCTGTTTACAGTGTTTGAGGCACCAGAAGACCCCAACAGCCGGTCATTCTTTTCAGAAATCATCTCTTCTATATCCGATGTCAAGTTTAGCCGGGATGGTCGTTATATTCTTTCACGCGATTACCTCACACTAAAGTTATGGGATATCAACATGGAAAACAAGCCTGTCACCACTATCAATATCCATGATCATTTACGAAACAAGCTCTGCGACTTGTATGAGAATGACTGCATATTCGACAAATTTGAATGCACATTCAGTGGAGATGGATCGTAAGTGGTATTGCATTACATTATGTGTATGTATGTTTATTGACTCCTTTACTACAGGCACATGATGACTGGTTCCTATAGCAACAATCTGCACATTTACAATCGTGACACACTTGCCGAAGTCAACTTGCAGGCCGACAAGAGCGCATTCAAAGCCAAGCGTCTGGGATCGGCCAAGAACAAACTAGCACTGGGAGGAGGAAATAGGAATGGCATGACCAGGGGTGGTCGTAGGGATGATACCGATGCTGTGGACTTTAACAAGAAAATCCTTCATGCTTCCTGGCATCCAAATGAGAACTCTATTGCGGTGGCCGCCACCAACAATCTATTCATCTTTACGTAAGTATGCTTTTACTTTTCCTTTCATTGGGTTGTTCAAATGTCTCACATTGTCCTCTCTCTTTTTATTAGTGAGTAAGTGTGTAAGATAGATGGATTACATACAAGTGGGATCTAACAAGGTGCTGGATGTTTGTAGATTGTGAATTCTTTCTTTTATTTCAAGTAAAAAAGAAGCGTATACGCCTTGTACAAAGAGACAAAAAGAGATGTTGAGGGAGAGAGAGAGAGAGAGGGGAATGGATGCTGAGGATAAAAAAGTGAGGATTTATAAACCAGGAGCAAAGCAAATTTGACAACCGTTTTCTCCACCGAACAACAACAATATGTCGCAAGCTATTGGCAACGTAAATAACGACACCATTGCAACACACCTTGTCCATGTTGACGTTTTGTATTCATATTGTAGACCGCCCTTGCATACGCTCGAGTATGGCATGTCGTAGACGCTCGTCAACGAGTCATGGGTCGCATGGCCACCAACATTGCTACCACTCTTATGGGAAAGCATAAGCCCATTTACGATCCTGCTTGTAAGCTTGTAGCTTTCTTTCTTCTCCATTGACACGATGAGCTAACGATGCGGATCTGATAATAGCTGATTGTGGTGACTATGTTGTGGTGATCAATGCCAAGGACGTCCTTGTATCAGGTCGCAAGGCTGAGCAAAAGTTGTACCGACACCATACTGGTTATCCTGGTGGTCTCAAGGAAATCACATACAATGACTTGAAGGCTAAGGATCCTACTGCGGTATGTTTTAAAGGAGAGAGAGAGATCGGTCGTCATGGATACTAAATAGCATCGATAGGCTATCCGCAAGGCAGTGTCTGGTATGTTGCCAAAGAACCGATTACGCGACGATCGACTGGCTCGTCTCCATATCTTTGAAGGCGAGGATCATCCTTACAAGGAAAACATTATCAAACGTCATGGCTTGGATCAGCAACAACAACAACAATAGACCGAATTCCATTCCTTTTGTACAGCACCACTCAACGCAACCTCGCATATATACACACACACACACATACATTTCGACACCATCTATTCGCCTAAAAGCCCCCCATTGACACACAAAAAAAGAATACAACACTAGTTGAACATGCCAAAAGAACATCATTGTTGAAAGGAAAAAGGAAAAGGGAACGTTTAGTAGTGCGTTTAGCTACAAGATGGGCGTGCGTGTGTGCGTGTGTGGGAAAGAAAGAAGAGAGAGAGAGAGAGAGAGAGAGAGAGAGAGGGAGAGAAAAACAAGGAGAAACAACAACAACAGAGAGAGAGAGAGAAAGAGATACGATTAGCGAATGGAACGAAAAAAGAAGAATGCAGTTATCGACAAGCCAACCATCCTTGTTCGACCTTTCGAAGGGAAATGAATGGTGGTACAACATGATTAGTTTTTCAAGGACGCACATAGGATGAAGATGATGATGAGGATGATGGGTGGGGTGGGGGTATTAAGGATATGGATAGAGCGGATCATTATTGCCAATCAATGGCAATCCAAAAGGTGCGTCTGTAGGGATGGTTGTTGGTGTGGTAGGTCCCTGATACAATGGGCTATTCCCTGGTCCAGTGTTACTGCTTGCATTAAAACGAAGAGATCCCAAGCTCTGATGCTGTCGGATGCGACGTTGTGGTTGATGCTGTTGTTGTTCACGTTGGATTTTGCTATGGATACGCTTGCCATAAGGTGTGCTTCGAATGGAAGGGAGTAGAGGGCGAATCAATTCCACCAACTAAAAAAAGGTAGATCATGTTAATCCAAGAGAACATCAACAATCATCATCACCATTGTATACACTTGCCTGTAGACGTTGATCTTGGTCAGCATATTCAAGGCATGTTTGAATGACATAGTTGGCGAACGAGTCTCGGATCAACTTTTCAACATTCGATTCACTCATCAACTCGGCTACTAGCAAGCGACGTGTTTCTGGTTCGGCCACACGAATGCATTTTTCAATCACATTGGAGCTGAACTTTTGAACGCTGAGATCGCATACATTTTCCAAGAAACAGCGAATAAGGGTATCAGTGTAATGGATATCTCCAAGATCAAGCACGTATTGAACAACATAGTTGCCGAATGGATCTTGCACCAAAGGCAACGCATGCCATGTAATTACTTTGACAAGTTGGTTCTGTTGACAAGGATACAGGTATTAGCAAGCCATTGTCTTGAAAAGGTGCAGCATTGTCGCTATCTTTTACCTTTTGATCATCCGATGCATAATCAATGCAACGTTGTAACACACAGCAACCATGACGATGGGTTGCTACTTGGATACAGTTCTCACTCACAGCATCGTATACAAATTGCTTGTGCTCAGCCGACAAGCGATGAAGACATTTTTGGATAACATGGTTGCCATTCAAATCCTTGATCAAAGTGACCACGTTTGGATCAAGCGCTTGAATCACTGCTTGGATCTATGTACATTACTCAATTAGCATTGTGTATTGAATAAAAGGATGGATGTAATGTACCTGTTGAGGTGTGGACAAGAATTCAATGAGGCGTTGAACAGCACGTGTGCCATGCATGTTGAGAGAAATCTTTAGCAATTCGGGAGCCACGGTCTCGACAAGAAGATCCCGTTGGGCATCATTGCAATGTTCAATGAGCTTTTGACAAAGATAGTTGCCAAAAGGCTCCACCATCAATTCACGAAAATGGGGTTGGACTTCATCAAAGATCATGCACAAATGGCGTGTATTATCAGGCTCCTCAAGCTTCTTTTGCAAAAAGCGGCATCCATTTTGATCCTTGCATAAATCGTACATTTTACCCACAAAGTCTTCAAGCTTGGCACCTGCAAAACGGTTGGTGGATTCATTCATGGCTGAATTGTTCAAGGCTGCCATGGCTGCTGTAGCTGATGCATGGTCTGGTGTACATGTGCCTCGACGACTTGCTGGTCTTGAAGATGAAGGTGAATGTTGAGCAGCTGCAGCTGCAAGATCATGATGCGATGGACGCTTTGATAATGGATGTGCACCACCATTAGCACCACCGGCACCAGCTAAATTGTGCAACATGGAATATTGGTGATAAGGATACATTGGCATATCCAAAGAAGTCGGCATGTCATAGGCATCCATGTCCAACATTAGATCAACTGGGTGGTGATGTTGTTGTTGCTGTTGTTGTTGAGCAGCCATAGCAGCTCTCAAGGCGGCACCATGTAAATCCGAATACGAATGTGAGGTGGTCAAACGACTGTTTTTGTATTTCATATTGGGCGGTACAGCTGCTGCAGGTAAGTAGGCACCATTACCATTACCACCTCCTTCAGCGGCAGCGGCGGCTGCAGCTGCAGCTGCAGCGGCCTGTGCATTGGTGGCGGGTGGCCAACATCCATATGAAAAACGTCTTGGTGGTTGTTGCTGTTGTTGTTGTCCTCCTCCATAAAAAGCTGCTGGTGTAGGTACTTCATTCTCGAGATACTGTGCCCATGTTCTCAATGACTCCACACTACGGTTTTGTCGTGCTGCTGAATGACGTCGCAAAGAAGAGCTGAGATCAAGAGGAGAGGGCGAAGGAAACTATTATAGAATTTTTTTCTTCCTTTAGTTGTCATGATCGTATATGCAAGAAAGGGTTTATGTATATAGCTTACCAATCCTTGACCCACAATGGAAGGAAGTTTTTCATTTGAATCAGTGTATCTGCTGCTGTTGCGGAGATAAGCAGCATCATTGCGTGGTGGCATTTGAGGAGAGAAAGGATGCATATCTAATCACATTGCAGTTGCACACTCTCATTTAGTATATGCATTTGCATATAGCACCCTTTTTTTACCCTTTTACCTCTTGCACTATCTCCACCTCCACCATCAAATAAAAGATGGTTCTTGGCAAGTAAGCTGCCTGATGTTGCTGTTGTATGTCTAGGAACTCCCACGTCTACGCTCATTGATCGATGCACTGCCTTGTTGACCAAATCATTATGTTTGGGGCCTGGTGATGAGTTTCTATGACAAATCATGCGACATTGACATTAGGGCCATGATTTGCTGCACTTGACTGATTTAAGGTATCTTACCTTCGTTCTCCAAAATCATCCACTTTGAGCTTGTCAAATACAGAACAGAGGCCAGCCTCGTCCTGGTTGGTAGGTCCTGGTGTGGATGACAAGCTACAGCTTTCGGATGATGATGGTGAAGGTCGACGCAATGGGTGATGGCTTTCGTGGAGTGGATGTACGTTGTAGTTGGTATCAAACAAAGACGCTTGTTTCTCCATGTCGGTATTGCAAAAGAAAGAAGTGGGGAGGAGAGTCAAGTATAAAGATACAAGATATAAAAAACAAAAGAGAAAAGAAAAGACAGTGAATAATCAAACGTGTGTACGTATGTGTGTGTGTGTGTGTGTAAAGTGAATGAAGGGAAAAAAGAGAGGAAATGTGATAAGGAGCAAAAGACTTGAGGAAGAAAAAAAAGTGAGAGGAGCAAAAAAGGGGAATATGGGGAGTGGAGTGAAGAAGGGGGTGATTGGAGGGCAAAGAGGAAAGATGAAAAATAAAGGACCAATCCAATTTACAAGCAAGTCAAGACGGGCTGCATATACTGCAAGTACAGGTGAGTGATTTGCTGTAGCCTTTTCGATCGCCATGTTTTGGCTATGAAACAAAGAGCAAAGTCAAAACGGGCTATACTGTCATCATGCTGCAGGGGCAAACAAAAGGACCATGCTTTCCATTTCCGGCACCGAAGAAAGGGGTTAAAGAGAGCACTTTTTTTTTCTCCTTTGCTCATCCACATACACGCACACACACACACACTCACTCACACACTCATACACGCGCTCTTGCACACTCACAGAAACCCCCATTTTATAATCATGTCTTTTTTTTTCTCCATCCCTAATTATTGCATTACCTGCGTGTTTCAACAACACGCGTGGCCTAGATCATTTGTTGTCATTCTTTACACCAATTGAAGCACGTAATAGCTGCGATAGAATATGGTGATGCAATCATTATAGGGGCTCGAGAATGACCCATTCTTTATGATTCAACATGATATTACTCGGAGATGAAGACAGCAAAGAAAAAACCGTATCCATGGAGTGGAAAAGGATATGCTTTCCCCTTGTTTAGCACATGCCAATTGGGCTCCTTCTTCTTAGACACACACACACATCATGCCCCTTACCAGGTGCAGGTGTCATTCACATTCTTTTCGGATTCAACTATGTGGCACCTCGTTGTCATCGGTCAGCGGCATGTTGATCCATCATGGTAACGTATTGCCGATATCAAAGAGAGTGAGGGAGGATATTGTAACTATGATGTGGCGCAGATAATTATAGTCTATACCATGCATACCAATTTGTAATATCTTTATACGACATTTGATATGAAAAAGGAAGTGCGATTTAAGGGGTGTAAGGTGCATTGGTGTAAGATAATGGAGGAGAAGGACGTACAATGGCGAAAGATCAATGTTCATTGCGACTTTTTCTGCATTTGTGATACATAACACATGTGAGCCTATGACATAACCCGGTAACCAACCATGCATATCGCACACAGACGCACTTACAGCAGGTGTCTCGATCGACAAACTAAGCCTTGAAAAGAGAATGCTGGCCAAGAATAGGATGAATATCGCAGCAGAGGCTACCAGTGGCTTTTGCAGGAGACGAGATGAAGGATAGTCGTAAGTGATCTAATTCGAGCATAAAAATATCAACCCCTGAAACCATGTTTGATTTTTATTTTACTGTAACGTACCTGGATCGGTTGCTGGTGCTCACGGACCACGTTGTGCTTTTGGATCACTACGACGTATCGGCCAGTGGAATCGAAATTGGTATAATGCACGGCGTGTTCCAAGTTGTCGTAACCAAATGGCATTTCTACTTGCACGTTCCTACGTACATCCTTGTCAATGTTTTCTCCCTTTTTTCCCCATCATCACATGGATCAAGCACTTACTTTGCACCTTCAGGCAACACAACCCGGAGCTCTGCTTTGTCAATAACCATGTCTTGGACATTCTCCACAAAGTTGAGATTCAATAGATAGTGACCCGACTTGGATGAATAGCGTACAAAATGGGTAGCGTCAACATTGTATCCGTGAAACCACGTGTAAATCCAACCACCATACAAGGGGTAACGAGGAAACAGTTGTAGCGTGGCTTTATCGGGACCATAACTCAAGCGGGATGTCGAAACGTTGCCAATTTCATCACGATAATATACATCTCGTGCTGCTGCAGGCAATTCAAAAGTCAATGTCTTTAGCACATTGGTTTGATCATGGACCATCCTCGTCTTTTGAAACATGGCGCGGCTGAATTCTTCTTCCAATCTACAAAAAAGGGTGATATCAATAACGTGTTGTGCTTGTTTTTTCCCACTCTTCGTAGTATACCTTGCACCGCTGTGCTCCAGCTTGTAATGTTCCTCGACAGCCAAATTCGAAGCCCAATGCGACACCTGAATATCACGTTGGAGCTCTGTCACAGTCAATAAGGGCTTGGAATACTCGTAATGGATCCTGAATGGATTGTATGATCCAGGTGTCACCGACAAGTAAGGCCCATACACAATCTTGTCACCAATTCGCTCAACTTGAGGACCACCGGTATACGAAAGCACACGTGATGCTGCAGGCAGGCTATATCATTGTCCATGAGTAATCCTACTACCTAGTATACTACCTCCACTTACTGCAATGTTGTCTTTATCTCATCGGTAAAGTAAGGATTGTCGACGTAGATATTCTCTGAATAATAAACGTATTGTCGTCCAAGTTGCTTAATGGAAGCGGGCAAGTTCTCCAATACATGCGTGTAGGCGATCTTGATACCAAAGCGGATCTCCGTATCCGGCTCGATTGGCTTATCGAAAACAACCTTGTACCATCCAGGGCCACTATGTATGGATATGGCATGCGTGAGTTGAGAGAGAGGAAAAGGTATCCACAAGAAGAAGAGGGCATGATTCCCTTACGCTGTTGGTTCAAGCACCGGTTCGACTGCCAAAGCTGTTCTCGGTTCTTCAAGTAAGGATGCCTTGATATCAGCAATGTTCTCATTCGTCTCGGGCGATACAGTGAAGAGGTATTCATTCATGGGTTGGCTGTCAATGTTCCTGGCTCGAATGCCAATGTCATGATGTACAACGTTGCCTCGAAGATCGATGACGCGAACGAGTCTTGTATTTCTGAATGTGGAGTCAACAAGGAAAGCCCAGCCATTGTCGACGATGAGCACCAACACCAGGATGCTTAACAGCACCGCCGAGAAACGCATAACTCGCAAGAAGAGGGATGGGTAGAAAACAAGATAAATTAGGTTTCGTTGAAATGTCGCTAATAAAGCTACGAAGCACACACAAAGGAATCCCCGATGATGCCATGCCATCAATGGCTGCCCACCCTATCATCTCTTGACAACCAAAGATGAACAAAAGAGATAGTGCTATGATAGATAATTCAAATTGAATGCTTGTCTTTTTATTACAATGGGATACCTGTACCCTAACAATAGCTGCTTGCATGAATCAAATGCGTTAATAGTAAAATTGCATTGGACGAAGCATTCATCAAAGTATTGATGATGATGGTTGTTAAGGTGAACTGCTTCAAGGTACTCTTAAACAGCTCCTTATGATTTAGGCTTTATGCTATTTGGGATGTATAGAAACCATATTTGTTTTACAACGACTACAACAAGTTGCTTAAGATCGGGATGAGGATGACTTTGTATTTGTCTTATGCAGGCAGTACGATGAGGATGGTTGTTGCTATGTGGATACAAAGATGGTGTTTGATGTTGTCATGGATCTCGATGATGGTAGCAAGTGCATAAAAAGCAGCAAAGTGGTATAAGCTCATAATGAGAGCAAGAGGTTGTACATCCCTCAAAACCCACACCATGGTACTCTATCTATCTTAGAGGATGGGAAGTATATAGATGTGGCCCATCATCTTACAAGCGGCGGTGTTGGATCGGAATAACTCGTGTTTGGGCAATAATGGGGTGTTTTGATGTCAGCCTTCTTGACACAAAACTAGGTCAGGCACCATTCACAAAAAGGATTAGCGATATTCCATCCCTCGTTATATTGGACCATAGACATCATGAAGAAGGAGTTCATCAGGAGAAGTGGTGGCTGACCAAAGGAGAGAGCAACAAGTAGAGAACGTGCCTCACAACCTGTGTGACAATAATGTCCGCAATGCCACGGCAACCAATGATTGGTGGCCAGGGCCCTGTCGTCTTGCCCCACACCATATTCACGGTCAACCATCGTCTTTCTTTCCTTTACCCCTCCCATTTATTCTGATATACTCAAATACTACTATACTACACCACTATGACTCAAGAAGAAGTTGCTGTTGCTCGTCCCGAAGACATCCCCCAAAAGCAGGTGGAAAAGCAAGGAGAGAAGGAAGAGGAGGAATACAAGGATCGCTTCTTGGAAGGCAACCAGCGCATCATTGCGTACGATCTGTTGGAAGCGCGTGGCAAGTCCTCTGAGACCTCGGATCCTGATGTCAAGCGTTATAAGAAAGCCAAGGAAATGTTCCGTAAGGGCTATGACTTGGCCATGACCATCCCACGTACCTTGGAGGACGATTCCCTGGCACAGTATGAGGAGGACATCAAGACCGCTGCCGAAACTCTTGTTGATGCCTGGATGCTGGATGACAAGGCTGCACCAATGTCAGAGCGTGTGCTTATCCTTGGTCAACAATATGAAAAGGTCTTGTTGAAGAATATTCCCGAAGAGCAACGTGAAGGTTTCTTCATCAAACAAAGCTTGTTATTCTCTGCTTGGATCCTCATGGTTGGACGACAATATCAACACTGGTAATGGTTGCTATGGGGATTACATACGAAGATCGTCATGGATACTCATATAGGATTTTTGTTTTATAGCTTGACTACCCTTAGCCTTGCCATCGATAGCTATGATGACTTGCCCGCTCGCGTCTATTTCCTTCGTGCATCGTGCTACTTTTCCATTGGCAAACTCAGGTACATACATCTATCATGGTGATTCAAGCAAACAAAGCATGAAGCTAATACCTTTTTCTTTAATAATAGAATTGGTTTGAAGGACTTGGAACGCTGCTTGCAAAAGGAACCTGGTTTCAATGTGGCATACAGTGTTCAGGGATCGATCTACATGAACCTTAAGGACCGTGAGAATGCCATCAAGTCATTCAGAGCATACATTGAGCGTGGCCATCCTGATACCGCAGACTATATCAACTCGCTCTATTCCTTGTCAATCCTCTTCAATGAAAAGAACAAAAAGGCCGACTCCCGCAAGTATTATAAAAAGGCACGTGATGCTGAAGCACGATTCAAGTCGTTGTATGGTACCAACACTGGTATGAGTGACATCAAGCGCCAAGCTATTCAAATCCATGAGACCCCTGAGGACGCTCGTCAGATCATTGTGAATGCTATGCCAGCTAAGCAATACAACAACAAGATTGAGCAGCTCATCCAAGCTGGTATCCTTAATTCGCCCTATGCTCCAAGCCCTGACAACTGCTCGAATTGTGGTGCCAAGCATTTGAAGGATCAACCTGACAAGGGTTTGCTTTGCTGTGGTGGATGCAAGAGTATCTGGTACTGTAGCCGTGAATGTCAAGTTACCGATTATAAGGCAGGACATAAGATTGCATGCAAGAAGGCTAAGGCTCAACAACAACAACAATCATAAGTCAATAAACAAAATCATCCATTACATTTAGAACCCAAAAAACAAACATTTAGTTCATTTCGTTTTCCCGCTGCTCGGCATTGCCGGATAGCTGACCGTGAGTCGTTGTTGTTGTTGCTGGAATTCAATTGTTTTTCGCACGCGGTTGAAACCAGGATATTGCAGCTGCTGCAGCGTTGTTCGTTGTTGTTCTTCCCTCTCTATTATACCACCGCCGCCAACATGGCACCCATAACGTACCTGACACGCATAGCTTCATTTTCAGCTGCACATCGATTACACTCTCCACACTTGACAGATGATGAAAACAAGGCACTTTATGGAAAATGCAATCATCCAAACTTTCACGGCCATAACTATAAAGGTTCCTTTCCTTCCAGCATACACCCGATCCCCAATGGCTACCAACATTAACTTGTATTGCAATCCCCATAGTGGAAATCACCATCAAGGGCGAGGTGAATCCCGACACTGGCATGGTTATGAATCTAACAGATCTCAAGGACTGCATAAAGTCGTCTATCATGGACGTTCTTGACCATAAGAATTTGGTACGTATGATATTGCAGGGTAGGTTTGCTTATGAATAACATACATCCCATGATGTAGGATTGTGATGTGGAGTACTTTTATAAAAGGCCAAGGTAAATGAATGATCATCCTACTATTGGAGGGTTTGTTCGTGTGCTTACCTTAATGTCATTTAGCACAACCGAGAATCTGGCTGTCTTCGTTTGGCTAAATTTCGACCATCATTTCCGTAATCATCCAGCCAGGCATTCCACCAACGCACGGTTATACAAAGTCAAGATTCATGAAACGGAAAGCAATGTTGTGGAATATATGGGCGAAGGTTTGCCATTGGAGAATGGAAATGGGAATGCCAATCTCTCTTGAATACCATCCACACCTCTATCTTTATCTTAACGTTGATTCGTATATGTACATATCTACTACTGCATTCTACATCTTCTCATAGCTTATCCTATTGCATGAATAAAGTAAGCTAGCATCATCAATTAACATTGGGAGGTTTACTGGAAGAGGACGGATGCATTGCATTATGGAAGAAATCACTTGTCTATATACCTTTAGGCTTATTCATGATAGCAACCAGTAGCCCACCATCTTTTATCCTCTCTATGGGCATGAACGAGCCGTATGTAATCCTTGGTCACGTTATAGTTGGCTTTAGTGTATACATGCACGCGCTCGGCGTGGTACTCAGATAAATTTTTTGGGTCGCCATGGTGACATGAATGTTATGTTGCCATGGTTACCGTTTATGCCTAACTACTACAAATGGGCTCACATTGTATGGTGGTTGATGGATAATGCAAGTGCATTTAGAGCATCTCTCCTCACACCCCTCTATTGCAAAACCACCTGCTTGCTGTTGTGCTTCATCCAATGTGAGTCCTTGCAGTATCCATGCATCCTATCTACTCTATAGGGATCGCGTGAATACTTTTACCAGAAGAGTTGACAATAATGCGGCATACAAATCAGTCTAAAGTTTTGTGTGACAAACTCTATTGTTGTTGTTGCTGCTGCTGCTGCTGCTGCAAACATTTCCCTGAAAGTGTGATGTGTCACAGAGTCTTTTTTATCAAAAGCTCCTGCATAAACATGCAATTATGGAAGTGACAAAGGACATGCTCTGAATCAAAACGTGACATGCTCATGTGTGATGGGGGAGCATGAATGTGTATACATGTATATGTGTGTGTGCTCTGCAGCTCATCAACGGATCAAATTAAATTGTAACAAGGTCCACCAACATAGATGCTTTTAGTATCATTGACAAGGTATGATGCTTCAAGTATGAATACTTCTTTAATGATAATGGCTATCTACTAAACTATTACAATGGATCAGAGTTTGTTGCGGACAATGGAGTCGATTATCTGACAAAGAGTATGTTGGAAAGTGTGTAAGAAGTGGCTTGTTTCTACGTCACGCTGAGAAAATATTTTATCATTGGCTTCGGGTAAAGGTGTTTTTTCCTCCTCTTTTCCTGACTGTATTGACGCCATGTGAGTTGTCATTTTATCCCATTTCCACAACACAACCTACGCGGCTACTGTTCAATGAGCTCCAACATGTATGACGTCCATTGTTGCTTTTTTGGTTGACGGTAATGGGTGACATTTGGCAGTCGACCTGATGACAAAAAGAACCGCAGCAGTGGACCCAGACAAAGAGAACGAGCCCTGAAAACGGCAGCATTTGATTGTGCATCTATTATCGAGTATCTATATCAGCATTTTAATAACACGAATATGGATCTTTCTCTCTCTGTTGTAGGGTCAACCTGCGTAACCAGAAACGTTTGGCCGCTTCCGTTCTCAACTGCGGCAAGAGAAAGATTTGGCTTGATCCCAATGAAGTCAACGAGATCTCCAACGCCAACTCCCGTAAGTGTGGATACGCGATATGAAAATGGAAGAGTGTACAATGACCAACACCCTATATGATGCAGGTGCCAACATCCGTAAGCTTGTCAAGGATGGTTTGATCATTCGCAAGCCCGAAATTAGCCAATCTCGTTTCCGTGTCCGTGAGCGTGCTGCTGCTAAGCGTCTTGGTCGTCACATGGGTCTTGGTAAGCGTAAGGGTACTGCCAATGCTCGTATGTCCCAACAAGTCCTCTGGATGCGTCGCATGCGTGTTCTTCGTCGTCTTTTGCGCAAGTATCGTGAATCTGGCAAGATCGACAAGCACTTGTACCACTCCCTCTACCTCAAGGCCAAGGGTAACGGTTTCAAGAACAAGCGTGTCTTGATGGAACACATTCACAAGGCCAAGGCCGAGAAGCTTAGAGCCAAGACTCTCGCTGAACAAGCTGAAGTCCTCCGTGCTAAGAACAAGGCTCTCCGTGAACGTCGCAAGCAACGTGCTGAAGCCAAGACTGCTGCTGGTGAACAGTAAATTGTTCGAGTTTTTACATTTGAATATATAAAAAGCTGACGGCTTTGGATGAAAACCAAAACAAGTGATCAGGTGGTGGCTCGTGCGCATTATAATGGGGTGAATACAAAAGTGGGAATGTTATTGGGTAACAAACAAGTGATTGGTGGAAGGATGATTTTGGGAGAGAGAGAGAGATGCATAATAAGGTGCATAGACTGTTTGCATGTTGCTGCTGCTGCTGCTGCTGACGACGACGACGACGAGGCTGAGACAAGCACACACACATACACACACGCACACATGCATTTTTTTCTTTCTTTTTCTTCTTCTCATCCATTACTACTTATTATTTCTATTATTGCTGTTGTCCTACTACTACAACTTGTATAGATCATTTACAGGTGTACATTTTCGGGATATATCTTGCCGAGCATGACCAACCTACGCCGCCAGGTCTTCCCTGTAACACCTCCTCGACTTTCAAGATGCTTCAACCCAACACCTTCCAATGACCACCATTCCTCGAACTCGAACTGTTCTCATCACTCTACGACATCATTGCAGCATCGTGTGCGCAACAGTAAGCACAATGGGTCATCGTCACGCAGCAGCAGCTCTTTTGCTATGCCGACACCTCCTTGTTCTCGCACCGATATGCAACAACCTTCCAACTCGTTCCTCAGGGGTCAACAACCTGAACCTGATACTACAACAACTTCATCTTCATCCTCGCAACCATCGAATACATATGGCATCAATGCGTATCCAGGGCTACTTTCTTATGTGGCGAATGAGCTGAGACGGCGTATCATCCTCAATGATCGTGAAAAGGATGGGATCGAATACAAAAATACGTTCACTGGACAAGATGGTGTTGTATGGAATCGATCATGATGGTATTCTGGATCCTTTTGTATGCTAACTTTGGGAGTTTATTATCATTGTAGGATAAGATCCTTGCTATCATTTGTTCAAAAGATCGGCACTTGGCGGTACGAGTGGGCCGAGCACTTGACAGTCAGCATTTATTTCACGATGTGGCGTATGAGCGGCACTTGGTTGATTCCCCTTCAGAAATCTATCAATTCAACGATCGAGTTCTTGTGCCAACGAATACTCGAGACAGCGAATCACCTGAAATACCACCCGCTACTACTACACGAACTCCAACACCCACAACAACTGATGA
Source organism: Lichtheimia ornata (assembly GCF_029851405.1). NCBI lineage: Eukaryota > Fungi > Mucoromycota > Mucoromycetes > Mucorales > Lichtheimiaceae > Lichtheimia > Lichtheimia ornata. The sequence continues at coordinate 161,176 of NW_026695373.1, forward strand.
TCCATTCTATGATGAAGCAACAACAACAACAGGTTTATTTGATGATCATGGTGGTATTGAAGCAACAGCAGCAACCAACTATGACTTTCCTAGCGGCGTATTCGTTGATTTGACACGTTGCTATACTCCAGCATGCATGTTTGATGAATCACCTTGCTACAGCTATCTATGTCCAAAACGCCTAGCTCTCACAGTAAGTAGATTACCGATGCTCTTTGACTCTGGATACTAAGCAACCCCCTTTAAAGCGACAAGAACGGGATCAGAATAGTTCAAATTTGGAACGATCCTCTCTTTCTGCCAGCTCACTTCAATATCAACGACCACGTGAACTATGGATTGACACTGTGGACCCCCATGTTCGACAATCGATATCAACCGCTGAATGGAAGCGTCAAGAGGCCATTTTTGAGCTGATTTTCACCGAGGATAACTTTGTTCGCACCATGGAATATGTGAATGAGGCAAGTCATTGTACTATAAATATGCTCTGTTGCTCGTTTCATTTCCTAAATAGCTTCTTTGTCCCCCTACTATAATAGATGTGGATTGAACCTCTCAGTCATTCCGAATCTATCATTCCGGATTATGGCAGGCGGCATACCTTCATCCAAAATGTATTCTCCAATATCATGGCCATTTATCAAGTGCATGTCCAATTCCTTGCTTCACTTCAAGATCGACAACGAGAACGATGCATCGTGGAAGAGATCGGTGATATCGTATTGGAATTCGCAGACTATTTTGATCTCTTTGTTGATTATGGAGCAAGTCGATATCAAGCCAGATTTATCTTGGAGCATGAGCGAATGACAAACATAGCTTTCTCTAATTTTGTTGTGGTATGTGTTTGTGTGAAACGCCATGTATGTTTGGTACACCAAAAATAACCATGATCATCCCCATGTGATTTAACCAGGCAACTGAAGATCACCCAGCGTCTCGAAGATTACAACTGAATGGCTATTTATCCCAACCCACAACACGGCTAGGACGATACACGCTGCTCCTTGACGAGATCCTCAAATACACACCATGCGATCACCCAGATCAAGTCACCATCCCAAAAGCCTTGGCACGTATACGCAGCACGCTTTGGAGAATGAATACAAGAACAGGAGAGAGCAAGAATCGATTCGACTTGCAAAGGATCAATGCCCATCTTCGTTTCAAGAACCCAGTAGATAAAGTGGTAAAGTGAACAAATGAGCATCATCATCATCATCATCATGCATACTAAAATCATCGTATTACTAGGATCTCCATCTCCTTGATCCCGAACGCAGGATTGTCAAAGAGGATCGACTCACCAAATCTCCCAATCCTGGTTCCACAGAATACCAAGTGATCCTTTTGGACAATTATTTATTGATTGCTCGAATCAAGGTGCAACATGGAGTACCACATTATATTATCCAACGTCGTGTAAGTGGATTGTTGTTGTTGCCATGGCAACCATGTAGCTGACCATGATGAGGATGATTAGCCTATATCTATCATATGGCTCAGTGTATCAACGACCGAACCAAAACAGCCTGCAGCACCCGTTTTACCCGTTTTACCTGGTGGTATAGCTGCAAGCATTGGACCTCACATGGCTCATCATCCTATCATCAATCATCGTCCCAGTGCCATGTATCGACGCCATTCAAGCCTAAAGACCTATGCCAATCAACACGCGTATCCAATTACGTTCCATCATATGGGTCGTCGAGGATCCGGAAGTTTTACGCTCTTCTCACCTTCAGCCCCTGCACGTAAACCATGGCTTGATAAGATCCACGAGCTCCAATCATCCATGATCCGATCTACAGCTGTTTTCAACTCTATCCCAGCTATTAAGGAATCCGAAATCTACATCACCGACAAGGCCAACCATATGGTTACGTTTAGTATGTTGCATCATTGTGGGGAATGGAAGAAAACTGACACATAGATGTATGTATGTATGCATGTAGATGATGGCCGTCAATACGTTCTGGCAACCAGCGCCGGTGTCTTTGTGGGTCATAATGAACCAGCAAGTGTCTCACACAAAATCCTGGCTGTGGAACGCGTATCACAAATTGAGGTCTTGGAAGGGGCACAAAAGCTACTGGTGTTGGCGGATCGGACCCTTTGGGAATATGCTTTGCAGGTGGTGAACAATAGCGTTGGATGCGATAAGCGCCGAAAGCAAATCCAATCCTCTGTTCCTTTCTTTCATGTGGGTCATTGTCTTGGAACAACGTTGGTGTGCATCCCAAAGGGCACTTTTTCCTCACGCATCGTCGTCTACGAGCCACAAAAATTGGAAGACTACAGCAAAAAGCAGAAACGGGCAGGTCGTGTACCTAATCCTTTGGATCTACCTTTGAAGAAATTTGGCGAGTATCATGTGCCAAGCGAGATATGGGATATTGAATTGTCGAATACCAAGATGTTTGTCACCACACCACGCGGCATTATCATTCTCAGTATACGCGACCCCAAAAGTATCATGCCCATGAGTAAGTCCAACACTTGTACATACCACTACTACTACACACATATGGATGGCTGATTATGCGGCGTGACATGTTTAGGTTTGTTGAATTACAATGATCCTTTATTATCCTTCATTACTATTCGTGAAAGAGATCAACTAAGAACAATACCAAAACGTATCAATTTCTTTCGTACACCCGATGCACAACACATTGTATGCTACGATGGTTAGTTTTTAGCTGGTGGGGTGGGGGCACATCATGATGTCGTCATAGTAGTAAGCTAAATCCACACGTTTAGAATTCGCATTCTACATTGATGGCCAAGGAAATCGTGCACGACCCGAGTTTTTGATCGAGTGGAAAGGGACACCTGAATCGTTTATTTTCAGCTATCCATACCTTTTGGCCTTTGAACCTAATTTCATCGAGATCCGTGACATTTTTACGGTAAATTCCTATTTCCTTGTTTGGTTTCCAGCTGATGGGAAGCTCCGTAGAATGCTCATCTTGCTATATTCAGGGCGAGCTTGTGCAAGTGATACGAGGAAAGAACATCAAATGCCTCACGTCCCATCATCTTTATCGATCCAAGGTACCCTTTATATTCGGCGCCATGACCGACCCAAGCAACGATTGCGTTCAATACATCTTTCGTCTTGATCCCATTGTATCCTCCCGCAAAAGTGCACCTCCCGCTTTATTATCATCTTAATGACACCACCACCACCACCACTATCATCAGTATTATTATTATCAGTCGTCGTAGTCACCTATACCCACCATCTCAATGTCTTTTGCAATGGATGTTGTAACATACCTTAGTCTTCTCTGGCAGTTGTATTTGACCGTTGCTGTTATCATACGGGATGTCCTTTGTTGGATTAAGAAAACTTCAAGTTTTGGTGCGAGAATCGAAAGCCCAAGGCAGTAGTTGGATTATGGAAGCTACACAACATGACACTTGTTACTTCTAAAGGCACTCATTGTTCTTATCAACGACTACGAAGTATTAAGTTTGAATGCTCCTTTTTCATTCTTTTACAATGAAGCCTCCCTTTCTACCTAGAGTCGATGATCACCTCCTTTTCTCGCTTACCCCATTTACGTTATATATAGACCAAGCAGCTACATAGCTCTTTGTTCAATCTTCAGCCCCACACTTGCACCGCACGCTGTATTATCGCTTTCACTGAAATCCCCATTACACTCGTTTTCTTGAAACCCAAGCCCATCACCATTCCTTACAACTTAGCATCATCAGCCATTCACCAACATCCTCCAGCATGAAGACTGTTCAAATAGGCTTTATCAACAATCGATTTGACGAGCAATACACTTTTGAACTTCAAGGCTATGTACGTGTTGTTTACGTTTGTGGTGTAGTAGTACAATCAAAATGATGCATGCACGATGGATCTGACTCTATAAATATTATGTAGCTATCAATGCAAGATTTCCGCATGGCCATGCATCAGATCAACAATGCAATTGCCCATCATCGTCGTCCAGGAAACAAAGCCACGTGTCTCAGTGGATTGTGGATTGCATGGGCCCTTATTGCTTTGGCAGTGTATGCACTCACCGAAACCTTGAAACGGCACCATCACGACGATCTCACTTTGCCTGTGATCCTCTTGGCTCCATTCCTCATGGTCGCTTCAGCCGTTTCATTGTATTGGCATTGCCGTGTTATACGTGTTAGGGTATGAGCATTACTTCTAGATCGATCCATCAGCTGATGATGATGATGATGATGTGACTTTTTCTCTTGTAGTTTGAACGTGCCGTTCTACATGCATGTAATACAATCAATGCAACTGAGAATACGCGAGGCATCCATTACCGATTTGGCAAACGAAACAATGTTGGCAGATACCATCCTGATGTTGGCATGTCTTCGTCCTCCTGCTATGTAGGTGTTTTACTCCATGTACGTCGTATGGATTCATCTCACTGACAACAACATGATGGCTCCTAGGTCATTCTCATTGAAATTGACGATCACCGTTTCACCGATCACCATGGCAACGCATGCTTTTCAAAACTACAATATCACTCCAAAGACTTCATCAGCATTCCTCTACAAATTGATGAACCACGTGCAGCCCATTTGAGTGGCTCTGCTGGCGATCATGGGAAGAAGAACAATGAGCTTGAAAAAACACTGTTTGCCCCATCATCCCATTCAAAACATAGTTTGACGCTTTCATTGACCGATGAAAAGCGTGCATTGATATCCCCTTCTTCTTTCCATTAACATTGATACCTTTCACAAATATACTATATTATGAATTACTTGAAATGAATGATATACATGAATGGATGATTGAAATTTACTAATTCTACATGGACATGCGACGTCGTGAACGATGAATGGGATCAATTTCGCCCACCGCGCCAAAGGCAACATGACCTATACGACCTTCAGCAGTAGCATCAGCCGTTCTTGTTTCGCCAAAGACGACTTGGATGTCATTTGCCTTTTCAAAAAGCTCATTATGACCAGCATGTGACATGCCTTGAAACTGCTGTCGGATCGATTGTGTCAATCCAGTGACCAAAAGGGCGATTTGCGAGTTGCCACGTGACACGCCGTTTGTGTGGCGTAAGCTGATCACCCATACGGTGGCCCACCAAAGCAGAGGTATCAGCAATGACAAGGTGACCGCATAGTACGCTGCAGGGTTGATCATGTACACGTTGTCCGAGATGTAACACCGTTGCCCCTTCATGGAAAAGATAGGGCTATAAGGAAGCGAGAACGTAAGCGATAAATCAACATTTTGTAGCGATTGTCTCAAAAAGCTCTCAAGAGGATTGGTGTCGTTGGGGTTTTGGCTATAAGTATACCAATCGCCAATGATTCTCTTGAATGACTTTTGGTCACACAAAAATCGCATCACCGTCAATTGTAGGGCATAGGCATTGAGTGGGAGACGATTCGGCCATAATTCAGATGACCAATACGTGTTGTTGGACAATAAATCGTAATCAAGATTCAAAGGTCGTGTCTCTGACTTGTAGAATTTGAGTTTATCGGCCTTGTGAACAAGGGATGAGACGTTGTAATTGCTGCGGAGCGTACATTCGCGCACTTGAGGTATAGCATTGTTTTCGATATAGACACCAAAAGTGGCATTTTCGTTCAAGACAAAGACCACCGTTTGGTCACCGAATAATTGTCGCAATGAGGGATCATAAGTGCTGATGGAAGAGGTGTTGTCCGTGCGATTGTAGAGATCAAAATAGGTACGACCCTGCATGGATCCTGCATAAAAAGTGCTAGGCACATCCACCATAGGGCCAAAGATGGAATCGGTTTTGTTAAAGCCATAGTAATCGCCCAGCGTGGTGACTTTGTTGGTGGCAACGTTGACAATCTCAGTATTGAGTGATCCTTCTTTGCATTCAAATGTCGTCGAAAAGAGTTCAATGTCATCAAATGTGCAGTTCAAAGATCCAACCTTGCACTCGTAAAATGGCTGTGCCATAAAACCCAAGGCCGATTGTGAAAACGCCGTACGCACCAAGTAGTCTTGCTTTAAGCCCGTAAGCGATCCAATATCACCCGTTGAGGCAAGGTTGGCAAGATCAGCACCCGTAACATTGGAATAGTAGATACCAGTTTGATTGTCACAGGTTTCAATATTGGCATGCGTAAGGATTTCTTGTGATGCAGGACCCACTGCCATCAATCCAAGTTGTAGCAAGATGGCAGGAATGATCACCATATCAAAACGCAACGAAGTCACCACCTTGGCAATATCACCAATGCTATGTACATACAACAACAGCCATCATTAGAAATAAAAAACATGGATGAATCACTCAAAACTCACCCTCGTGTGCATGCATCATATACATCAATCATGGAAAGTCTACCGCCATCGTTTTGCAATGTCACCCATTTGTATTCGGAAATAGCGCTTTTGAAACGAAAACATGTGAGTTGGTGGAATGCCTTTTAAAAGATTTACTGCATACTCACCGTGTAATACCACCCATCATGAAAACATTAGCAATGGTCATCAACAAAGAAATGACAGTGGGCACACGCATATTGGCCATGGTATAATTCGAAGATTGACCATTGGCCGTTTCGTAAACGTAGATAGCAATACCAATCAAGGCACAGCTCACTGCAAAGCTAAATGCAGGTACGATGTATACACTAGCACGGCTCGCTGAGCTTGCTTTGGAGTTTTTAACGTCGCTGCGGGCTAAAGCGAATAGTATTAGAAATGCTTCATCATCCATGGTGTATGATCGCTGTTGTTGTCTTACCATAAGATGAAGTGGATGGGTCACGGTCAAACAATTCGACCTTTTCTAAACGATCTTTGGTGGTCATGATGATGTCCCAAAAAGAAAATGAGTGTAATGCAACAACAACAACAACACCGAAGAAGTCAAACAAAAAGGAATGTGATGAATCGAGATGTAATGAAAACGACGAGAAAGAGAGAGAGAAAACAAAAGGCGATGATAGCTTTTATACATGCAGTAGTGGTAGTGAGTAGATCTTGTGCGACTTTGAAATTAAAAATGAAAACGGCTCCTTACCGCTTCGAATTATTGTGTAAGAGGACGCTGATCTGTCAAGAGGACCATAAATTGATCTGCACTGCGCCCGAGTCTTTATTTACCATTCTGGGTTGGTACATCTCAATCTGCATTCTACTCGGCAGATGCAAATGTGGCTGCTCACCATATTAAGAAAGGCATGCCATGACCCAAACCTATACTCAGCGATGGGTCGCTACACTTTCTAGAAGGTTGTCATACAAAATTGCATGCCTCGATCCGATACATTCGAATCCCAGGAACATGTTAAAAGGGATCGACGAGGCTGTGCATGCCAAATATAGCCGAATTGGCCGATGATATGATGTTGGACAATAGGGCAAATGAACATGACAAGCCATAAAGGGAGACGCCTATTGCTTATTGCTTCTTTGGTCAACAACAACAAGGGTATCCTAGTAGTTTGCTGCGGGTGTGCTACATACCACCACAAAGACGTGGTTTAACCTATCTTGATAAAGATCTTTTGGATCCAATGATTCGTGCGTAGTCTTATTAAAATGAATGCTGGCAACCATTGAGTGATCAGCTTGATCTTGATGCAAAGGTAATGGTTCATAAGCTCAAATCGCTTGTAGATATTAAGAGCTCATGGCTGTTGGTGTGATTACCTTAAAGATCGCAAGCATTTTACTAACGTGAAGAAACCATCTCCTCCACAACGCTTATTGAGGAGCAGTTTCAAGCTTGAACATGCATCTTATGAAGCGTGATCTTATGTAAGGCCGTGATTGGGATAAGCCAGTATGGTATCTTTGTGAGAGCAATGCACCCAAAAGTCAAAGAGAGGGAGGTCATAAATGAACCTCCTCAATTCGAGTGACTCTAAACTTCCCTCCTATGACTTCTAGGATCGCAATCACAGCGCATCATCGTCGTTAGCCAAGTTTTTGAGTATAAATACATTCTCGATAAATGCTTGTTGTCAATGTGTACATTCACATAGGGGGAGGTTGCAGGGATAATATCAAAACCAGGTACTTGCACAACAATGCAGAAAATCATGCATCAAGAGCATGTCTACAAGGAAATGTTCATATTAAAGACCAGGACAAGTGCGGTATGTGATGTACTTTATGCTCTCGTTTAAAGATGGTCCAACATGACAGTGGAACGAGAAATTGCAAAACGCGGCACTCGTAGTTGTAAATGCAATCATCAAGCTTTATAAACATTAGGCCGACTGGCATGATAAACTTTTGACAACACGACGACGTTATTATCATTATCTTACGATGCGTGCCAGTATTTTTTGTTTCATGTTGACCAGTCTACTGGGTTCTCTAGCATGGGCTAATGTGATCGAACCACGAGAAGAGATTGGTGAAGCGCTCATGCAATATGGATACAACCCGCCACGTGTCAATCCCGATTATTGTGTTGGCTTCCGTATCACGTACCCCACTTTCCCTGGTCTCGTATTCGAAGCGGGCTCTGTTCAAGAATTAAAATGGGAATTGGATGCTGGCATTCCCCATTCCCCTGATATCATTACACGTATTCGCATTCTCAACAGCACCCAGCACAACCAATACGTCATTGGACAAAACATCAGTAAGTGTGTTATTGAAGTAGACTTGCATGGATACCATTTGCTAAGACGTCTACGTATTCTTCTATTAGATCTATATACGAATGGTAACCGAGGCGAGGTGATGTTCCCTCTTCATATCGAAGACGTGACAGGCTACTATCATTATCGTATCATGGTCAATTATCCAGTAAGTATGTCCAGGTTTTGAATTAGTAAGAGAGAGATGCTTACCAACAATGCTTGATAAGGGAACTTCAACCCATTGTGTGTATGAATCGGTGCCATTCATGATTGTGCAGAATCCTTGGTCCAAGTATTTTGCAGGGGGTGAACGTGGTGCATTTGTCCCACCCGAATTTCAACAACAATTGGATCAACAAGCACCGGCAGCCGATGGTGATACGAAGGAAAGCAGCAGCAGCAGCAGCAGCAGCAGTGATGATTCACCAAACGAGGAGTCGTCTAGTGATAATGAGGAGGAGAAGAAAAAGGTCGTTGAACCTGCTGTAGAATCAGCTGTAAGCGAATAAAGACCAGCAAGTTGATATTGGTATAAAGCCTTCTTCATGAGAGCATGCTTTGATTAATATGAAGGTGTATAAACAACAGCATGAATGGAGGAACCTGAAAAGCATCATGCATTGTCAAATTGGATCCCCGGGCCTCATTGTTTCAAGGTACATCCACCATGAGCATCTCTTTGTACTTCATTTCTTGATTGAGCCATGATGTATGTATGTATAATAGAGATCCGTAATAGCCGAGTCATTTGAAATAAGGAAAACAATGATGGTGTTTATTGATCACTGTCATCCCTACATGTGCTACTACTTTGGCTTGTTCGATGCGATGGGTATGGATGATAAGCAGCATAATGAAGATGATGTCAAATGGATAAAAATAAATTAGGTCGGTATCGTGTCCGAAAAGGGTAATGCTTGGCAACACGAAAGCTATAAGCCCGATCATCACTTGCTTGCTGCTGCAGCTGCTTCTTCTTCCCGTTGACACACAACTGCATTTCCTTGCAACGACCATGAATTTCAAAGACCTGCAATTCTCTCTCGGCAAACTCACCAATGAGGCCTATTCTCACTTGGCACGCAAAAACCCCTTACAAAAACAAGACACCAAGACGCTTTCCCAGTGGATTTTCGAAGAACGTAATGAGTTGTATGTCATGCGTATGCTTGCCTACCATCACTCGGAGACCAACAAGGCTATGGAGGCTTGGATCAGAGAAGAGTGTTCAGGCGAAAAGGCAAAGGAAAACAAGGACTTGGAGGTAGGTGAATGATTAGACGCGAAAACAGGGGCATGTTACTTATGACGATATACGCGAATAGGATATTGGGAACAAGCTTCTTATCTTGTTGCGTAAGCAAACAGAGATCGAAGAAGCGTATGCAGGTAACGTACACAGCAACACGATTCAAGTATGACCAAAAGATTGATCTTTATCTATTACAGCAAAATACCAGCAATATCGACGCGCTATCAAAGCTATTCGTGAACGTGAGGATCGTTTGACTGATATTCGTGAGAAGAAACGGGCCTTGCAAGGACGTATTGGTACGCTGAATCGATCCAATTCCAAATCACCCAAGCTGCGTGAATTCACCCGGGAACTCAAGTCATTGGAAAAGGACACGCATGATATTGAGATGGAGATGAGCGATTTCAAGCGATTCGCTTTGCGTGAAGCGTTCTATTTACGATTCAATGCCATGCATGAAATGGCCGAGAAGCAAGCTATCATTGCTGGATTTGGCAAATACATTGTGGATCTTGTGGATATTGAACCTACACCAGCAGGAGAAGAACATCGACGTCCTTACGACAAGGGTCAACAAGCTGCACAAATTTTGGCGGATGCGTTGATGGCATTGGAAACATGGGAGCCTGCTGAAGGCTTGGAAAGACCTACTTTGGCAGAAGGATTGGCTACAACAGGAGATGAAAGTTCGATATCATTGCCACCTCATGGCGAAGATGAAGGAGGAGCATCATCATCATCATCTGCTGCAGCTGCAGCTGCAGGAGGATTAGCAACAACAACAGCAGCATCATCATCATCACCGGCACCTGAATTACCACCACGAGAAAACAATAGCAAGGCTGCTGAAGCTGCATCCGAAAGAGCAGCAGCTATTGGTGCTACGACCGGTGACTTGAAGACGGGTGATGAAAAGGACATTGATTATGATCAATTGGATCTTTATGGACCTCCACCTGCTTACACGGCTACTGAAGAGGATGTACCTTATTCACCAATGAACTCCGATGAACCACCAGTGATTGATCCGACGATTGCCAACAAACACCCTTTGGCTCATGATCGACCTCATACACCCGTTACTTTGACTGATAATGCATCTCCAGCTCCCGAACAACAACAACCAGAGGATGAAACGCCTTCAGCACCTGTCATGGAAACGCGTCCTAGTCAAGATAAATATTTGGATGAATCCGAAGAAGAAAACGCACAACAGCTTCAACCACCCTCTCGAGCAAGCAGCGTTCCACAACATGTGCTTGGACTTGCTTATAGTCAATCACCCCAACCTGTGCATCAAGAACTTCAACAACAACAACAACAACCTTCAGGCTACGGGTCTCCACAACAACAACAACCATCCATGAGTCAACCTGCAGGTCCCTGGAGATATCCAACAGGCTCAATGTATTCACAAGCATCAACAGCACCCAACTATTATCAACACAATTATTCCCAGCTTTATCGCCAAGTATCTCGACATCAACGTCAAGCACCTCCTCAAATTCCATATGCTCAATTCCAACAACAATATCAACAACGACAACGTGTGGATGCCGGTGGATTCCGTATTCCTCCTCCTCCTCAACCCACGAGTACATCTTCTTCCTCACGATATCCCACAGCCGATGAAGAAAAGCAGTCCCTTGCTCAACGATACAATAGCACTCAATAGCATACCTTTGTAACAATACATATATGTATAAACATACCCACCACTTTATGGATGATGATGATGATAAAAGTGTATAAGAATATCCAAATCGCAAATACTTTATTGATGATAATAAGAAGAATGATACATTTACATTGGATGAGCTTGCTCTTGCTGATCACCGGATGATTGTTTTTTACGTTTCTTTTTCTTTTTGTGCTCGCTGTGTGAATGGCCATCATCTTCATGTTCATGACTATGTTTTCGTTTCTTTTTCTATAGGAAAAAAGAAGGGATGCATGGATACAACCTGATAGAAAACAACGTGATTTGCCCCATTGCCTTACCTTTTTCTTGTGCTTCTTCTCTCCACTTGTATCGCCCTCGCCTATGTCCATCTTAGTCTCCATGTCATCCTAAACAATGACCCCTTTTCTTCCATTACCTGCTGATGTTCCATAGACATCCTTATCCGCCGCACTTAGATATTGACCTGTATTTGCTCCTGAAGAGGATCCATCATTGGTACCAAGAATAGATGCATCAAACTACATGCATTGTTGAGTGTTCACGTATAATAGATAGGCCCCAAGTAGGATGTATCACTTACACCAGGAATAGGACCGGGCTTCAATGAGTAGGCTTCACGTAGCACATCAGCATCGAATGGTTTGATGGGAGGACCATTTTCTGGCACTTGAGGATCGCGTAAGAGATTGAATAAAAAGCCATCAGGTTCAACAGTGGTTTTGCCTAAATGGAATGGGATCAGTTTGGATGGAGAGAGACGAGTGTGAATGGAGGAGGAGGATTACCAGGCAAGTCGGCAGTATAAGGTTGAAGCGTTTGATCAAGAGAAGCACCTCGATCGGGTGGTGGGTATGGTCTGACATATTTGTCGTAGATGGGTATAAGGTTGTAATAAGTTAAAAGGTCTTGGCTGCCTAGCAGTCGAGCTTCTTTTTGTTGTTGTGGGGGTGAATGGTGCTGTTTGGTAGAAGGAGAAGCCATAAACGGGAGCATTAAGCGCTGGGTATTCGGATTTGTTCCCGATCACAAAGGGACGTCATCATCATCAAGTCCACGCTTCATAATTTGATGTCATTGTAGTACTACCAAGACAACCTGTTGACGAGACAACCGAATTGGGGTGTTGGGGAAGAAGGGAGAGAGTTTATCATTGTTGTTGCTCTCTCTCTCTCTCTCTCCCTAAAGACAAATGTGGCGCTGTTGTTGTTGTTTCATTATGAAGGATACTACAACAACAAACGTTTTCAAATGTAAATGAAATGAAAATGTAACATGCCACATGGTAGCATTCCTTGTGTGTTCCAGAAAGCCGACTATTATCATTTCCCTATGATTGACTATGTCTTATGTAAAGTTACATACACCGACTTTTTATGTGTGTGAGAGAGAGGAGAGTGATGGTGGCCAGTGCGTGCGTGTGGG